>NC_143025.1:4902500-5140000 GCF_057628025.1 Oncorhynchus mykiss | reverse complement strand
CGGTCTCTCCCTCTCTCTGTCACTCTCTTCCTCTCTCCGTCCCTGTCTCTCCCTCTCTCTGTCGGTCTCTCCCTCTCTCTGTCGGTCTCTCCCTCTCTCCGTCCCTGTCTCTCCCTCTCTCTGTCGGTCTCTCCCTCTCTCTGTCGGTCTCTCCCTCTCTCTGTCGGTCTCTCCCTCTCTCTGTCCCTGTCTCTCCCTCTCTCTGTCTCTGCCTCTCCCTCTCTCTGTCCCTGTCTTTCCCTCTCTCTGTCCCTGTCTCTCTCTCTCTCTCTCCAGAGTTATCAGTCTCTCTCTCTCTCTCTCTCTCTCTCCAGAGGTATCAGTCTCTCCCTCTCTCTCTCCAGAGTTATCAGTTTCTCTCTCTCTCTCTCTCTCTCCAGAGGTATCAGTCTCTCTCCAGTATCAGTGTATCTTCAGACTTACCCAGCATCGTTGTCCGTCCTCTTCAGTACTTTGGAGATGTGAGTAAGACTGTGTCTGAACTGAGAGAGAAACTAGAAGACTTCCTTAAAGGAGAATGGACCAAGATCTCCACTACAGGTGTGTTGAAAACAATAAGAACATCAACTTTAGACCATTGAAAGTTCCCTACTAGTCATATACATGTGGAATATGGTCTGATGATAACATTCCCTCTCTCTGTCAATGTGTTTGTGTGTCTGTAGTGAATATAGTGGATGTTGTACTGCCTCCAGAGCCCAAGACCAGAGAACAGTTGTTACAATGTGAGTCTCTTTATTGTGAAGTAACTAACAGTCTCTTTTTACTGACACTCCTAACAATCCCTCTAGAAATATATAGCAATAGTAGATCTAATCAAAGACTGGGTATCTATCTGACTCCTCATATTTCTCTGATTTGATCTCTGCTGTGCTCTAATCAAAGACAGGGTAGATACAGTATCTGACTTAACTTATTGTTCTGACTCCCCTCATTGGTCTCTGCTCTTCTCCCAGATTCCTGTCAGCTCACACTGGACCCAAACACAGCACACACACGCCTCTCTCTGTCTGAAGGGAACAGAAAGGTGACCTTTACAGACCAAGTCCAACCATATCCTGACCATCCAGACAGATTCACCAACTACAGGCAGGTTCTGTGTAGAGAGGGTCTGTCTGGACGCTGTTACTGGGAGGTGGAGTGGTGTTGTTGTTACAGCAGTCTCATATAAAGACATCAGCAGAACAGAGAGAGGTAATGGTGGTGGATTTGGATACAATAACAAGTCCTGGAGTTTAGAGTGCTCTAGAGGTGGTTATTGTTTCAGACACAATAATGTTGAGACTAAAGTATCAGGCCCTCAGTCCTCCAGAGTAGGAGTGTACCTGGATCACAAGGCAGGTACTCTGTCCTTCTACAGTGTCTCTGACACAATGACCCTCCTCCACAGAGTCCAGACCACATTCACTCAGCCCCTCTATCCTGGGTTTTGGTTCCAACTAAATGGGTTTAGGCTCTATGATTATAATGGTTCTGCTGAGCTGGTTAAACTGTAGTAGGGTCCACATAGATACTAGTCATGCTGGTGTAGTCTATAGCTGAGCTGGTTAAACTGTAGTAGGGTCCACATAGATACTAGTCATGCTGGTGTAGTCTATAGCTGAGCTGGTTAAACTGTAGTAGGGTCCACATAGATACTAGTCATGCTGGTGTAGTCTATAGCTGAGCTGGTTAAACTGTAGTAGGGTCCACATAGATACTAGTCATGCTGGTGTAGTCTATAGCTGAGCTGGTTAAACTGTAGTAGGGTCCACATAGATACTAGTCATGCTGGTGTAGTCTATAGCTGAGCTGGTTAAACTGTAGTAGGGTCCACATAGATACTAGTCATGCTGGTGTAGTCTATAGCTGAGCTGGTTAAACTGTAGTAGGGTCCACATAGATACTAGTCATGCTGGTGTAGTCTATAGCTGAGCTGGTTAAACTGTAGTAGGGTCCACATAGATACTAGTCATGCTGGTGTAGTCTATAGCTGAGCTGGTTAAACTGTAGTAGGGTCCACATAGATACTAGTCATGCTGGTGTAGTCTATAGCTGAGCTGGTTAAACTGTAGTAGGGTCCACATAGATACTAGTCATGCTGGTGTAGTCTATAGCTGAGCTGGTTAAACTGTAGTAGGGTCCACATAGATACTAGTCATGCTGGTGTAGTCTATATCTGAGCTGGTTAAACTGTAGTAGGGTCCACATAGATACTAGTCATGCTGGTGTAGTCTATAGCTGAGCTGGTTAAACTGTAGTAGGGTCCACATAGATACTAGTCATGCTGGTGTAGTCTATAGCTGAGCTGGTTAAACTGTAGTAGGGTCCACATAGATACTAGTCATGCTGGTGTAGTCTATAGCTGAGCTGGTTAAACTGTAGTAGGGTCCACATAGATACTAGTCATGCTGGTGTAGTCTATAGCTGAGCTGGTTAAACTGTAGTAGGGTCCACATAGATACTAGTCATGCTGGTGTAGTCTATAGCTGAGCTGGTTAAACTGTAGTAGGGTCCACATAGATACTAGTCATGCTGGTGTAGTCTATAGCTGAGCTGGTTAAACTGTAGTAGGGTCCACATAGATACTAGTCATGCTGGTGTAGTCTATAGCTGAGCTGGTTAAACTGTAGTAGGGTCCACATAGATACTAGTCATGCTGGTGTAGTCTATAGCTGAGCTGGTTAAACTGTAAACTGATTTGTTATTAATTAAAATTCAATACAATGTTTTAATCTTGTACATTTCCATGAATCATGATGTCTGGTGTTGATGTATATTGGTTGTCATTCAGAACCATTGATATGTTTTCTCAGTTGGTTCTCTGTCTCTATGTAATTCTCCTCAGTATCATTGATCAGCTTGTTGGCTCGGTCCTAATTGATGTGTTCTCTGTCACCTGGAGCTGCATGGAAAATGGTCCAGGAACTAAAGGACAATTCAGGACTAGTCAGCCCACTACAAGCTGGTATCACTTACTTTCTACTAAACTATATGGTCTGGTTTCCCAGACACAGATGAATCCTAGTCCTGGACTAAACAGTATGTTCAATGTAGATGTCCAGGAAACCGGCCCTAAATGTGTCATCTTTCATCCTCCCATACTGCTCAGTCCAGCAACATTAAACCTGTCCAGCAGGTGGTGCTGTTGACCAAACAATAAAACCAGCAGATATCTTGACTTGCCACTCAGTATATCAGTAATGTTCAGAATAGTACTTTAATATCATTGGAGATTGATGGTCTTTTTAATCCACTATCCAGAGTCAGGAACAGATGAAGTTAGGTCTGCTACTGTTCAGTGATTAAATATGATTTATGGTGATGGGAAATAATAAAAAACATTCAACTTCATCTAGTAATAGTTTTCCTTTGTTATTTATTCCAAGGTGTGTCTTTAACTTGTAAATGTATTGTGTGGAGGTGAGCTAGTGGTGTGGCTGATAGAATAGAATGAAAAGGGAGGAGGGGAGGAAGAGGGGAGGAGTGAAGGGCTGTTCAAGAAACCAGATGAGGAAGAGGAAGATGTTCAGGGGAATTACTGTCTCTGTTCCAAATGGTTCCCTATTCCCTACGTAGTGCACTACGGTGCTTCTGACCAGGTCTAAAGTAGTGTTCTACATAGGGAATAGGGTGTAGATTTATTACAATATCATGCTTTAGTGTTTGGCACAAAAATATATTAGATCTCCACCCCCCCACTTCCTGTCTGTCATCCCCCAGTTCTGTTAAGACTTCCTCTCATTGAACTGGGCCTCATTCTAAATGGTCACTTTGTATTGATAGTCCATACTGGTCTTTACTATGGTTCTACATACAGTACCTGTATTGATAGTCCATACTGGTCTTTACTATGGTACTACATATAGTACTTGTATTGATAGTCCATACTGGTCTTTACTATGGTTCTACATACAGTACCTGTATTGATAGTCCATACTGGTCTTTACTATGGTTCTACATACAGTATCTGTATTGATAGTCCATACTGGTCTTTACTATGGTTCTACATACAGTATCTGTATTGATGAGGGCCTCATCATCTGACTGCACAAAGAAAGCCAGGGACTGCAGTGTGTTCCAGTCTCCAGCAGGGGGCAGTAAAATCCTATGGACCTGAAAGAGACTGCAGTGTGCTCCAGTCTCCAGCAGGGGGCAGTAAAACCCTATGGACCTGAAAGAGACTGCAGTGTGCTCCAGTCTCCAGCAGGGGGCAGTAAAACCCTATGGACCTGAAAGGGACTGCAGTGTGCTCCAGTCTCCAGCAGGGGGCAGTAAAACCCTATGGACCTGAAAAGGAAAGTGTGGAGTAAAAATCAAAAGGTGAATTTACATTTATGTTTCCACAGAGACCTGAATCATATTCACGAGGCGCCAAACTGAAGAATATGAACTGAAACACGAAGGGACTAACTGAACTAAAATAATTCTGTTGCTAAATGTTTTGCTACAGTGTTCTCTAATCATTACGACCCTGGATTCAAATACTGTTTAATATCTAAAAAATTCTTTGAGCATTTCCTTTAGTCCTCCAGGTGGGCGGGGTTTGTTTGTACTTTTAGGACTTTTGTATTGGCTCCATTACAACAAACTCATTCAACCACTGCTCATTAAGTATTCAATATTATTTTAAATACTATTTGAACACATCTGTTTCCACATGCAATACGCCTGCAACGTCTTGTATGATCTCATCAGGTAAAGGTGTGTCAAATGGAAGGGCAAGTCTCACCACTGAGAGGAAAACATCACTGGTCCACCTCTGCATCAGGTCAGCTATGTTGATCAGTACTGTCCCAGGGATGCTGGGAGCAGAGATGAACTCCCCTGACCTGGTACCACCTATGGAGTTGTCATTTTAATATCAGTTTAACCCCATTACTGCTATAACACATAAACCATGTTAATAGAATGAAATGGATCCAGGTTCCATTTATTCTACATTAGATTTACTGCCTGTGGATCACTTCTCCAAAGTGGTCTGAAATCAAGATGACTGCAGGTCTGAATCCCAAACTAATGGGGGGAAATGGATCCATCTAATAAGATGGTATTTAGAGGTTTGAACCTTTCTATTGGGGTGAACAATCCCCTTAACATACAGTACCAGTCAAAAGTTTGGACACACCAATTCATTCAAGGGTTTTTCTTTATTTTTACTATTTCCTACATTGTAGAATAATAGTGAAGACATCAAAACTATGAAATAACACATATGGAATCATGTAGTAACCAAAAACGTGTTCAACAAATCAAGTGGAGGCCTGGTCATCTGATGCAGCACTCCATCACTCTCCTTCTTGGTCAAATAGCCCTTACACAGCCTGGAGGGGTGTTGGGTCATTGTCCTGCTGAAAAACAAATGATAGTCCCACTAAGCACAAACCAGATGAGATGGCGTATTGCTGCAGAATGCTGTGGTTGCTATGCTGGTTAAGTGTGCCTTGAATTCTAAATAAATCACTGACAGTGTCTCCAGCAAAGCACCATCACACCTCCTCCTCCATGCTTCACGGTGGAAAATACATATGCAGAGATCATCTGTTCACCTACTCTGCTTCTCACAAAGACACGGCGGTTGGAACCAGAAGTCTTAAATCTGGACTCATCAGACGAAAAGACAGATTTCCACCGGTCTAATGTCCATTGCTCGTGTTTCTTGACCCAAGCAAGTCTCTTCTTATTATTGATGTCCTTTAGTAGTGGTTTCTTTGCAGCAATTGATAGTGTAGGTGTTTTCTGTTAATTAACAGAATGTGTTTCTTGTTAAAAGGCTGAATAGCACTAAAGGGAATAAGCAAAGACACAATGTGTAATTCTAGAAATGAGTTGACTTATTGGTATAATTCTATAATGAACTATAGTTATCTGTACTTAATGGTATAATTCTATCATGAACTATAGTTATCTGTACTTATTGGTATAATTCTATAATGAACTATAGTGATCTGTACTTATTATTTCCTGGAAATAATGTATAGGTGCGCCACCAATATAATTGATCCAAGGAACTAGAGGGGAGGGGAACCCCGCCTAGAGTAAAGAACTTAGATTTGGAAACAATGGTGGAGTAAAGCCGAGGGGATCTGGTTATTAGCATAAAGTGGAGGGACGATGACACTTCTATAAGCATGAAACTGTATAAAAGGAGTGGACTGAGACTGAGTCCGGCAGTTGGTCCATGGCCCAGCTCGGCTTGTTACTTTGTAATAAAGTCTATTTGAATTCACAAGATCTGGTATCTGAGAAATATAATTGAGCAAATATTTCCACGACATAAATGGCAAGCTTGCCAGGAGTGGCTACAAGGGACCAGCAAATGGTGGAAAACTCTGTGACTGCAGACGGGTCTTTCTGGACGAATTGAGCAAACAGGTGGCCACCTAGTTGAGAGGTAAACTGTTTTTATGTAACTAGGGAAGTCAGTTAAGAACAAATTCTTATTTACATTGACGGCCTACTGGGGAACAGTGGGTTAACTGTCTTGTTCAGGGGCAGAACGACAGATTTTTGCCTTATCAGCTCGGGGATTTGATGTTGCAACCTTTCAAATGATTAGTCCAATGCTCTAACCACTAGACTACCTGCCGCCCCAGTTCTTACTTATAGTTAAAGTTTGTGTGATTCGTTTCGAGAGCAATAAAAACACCAAGTAGGTCTCTCCAAATTTATTGAACTAAAAATATTGGGAGCTTTTGAATTCAATAAATGCAAAATAATGGAAGAATAAACATGAACAAATAAAAAAGCTTTAAGGGTTGTAACAGAATAAAATAAATAATAGTGTGGCTGCAGATTGGGAGTTGTGTGTTTCATCTGTTCTGGATGGTTCAGTTGAGTGGGGTTATTCACCTGTCTTGTTCAGGTGGTTCATCTGACCAGTCTGTTCAGTCTGTTTGAGTTAGGATTGTGTTGACTGATTCAGTTGGGCCAAACTACTCAGACAGGTAAAACCCTGTGGTTACTGCTTGGCTGTGTTGAGGAAGTGAATCAGTAAAGGACTACTCAGACAGGTAAAACCCTGTGGTTACTACTCAGACAGGTACAACCCTGTGGTTACTACTCAGACAGGTAAAACCCTGTATAAAACCGCTTTTCTCTGTGACCAGGAAGTATATCAGAAAAAGGCAGAATTTACACACCAGCGTAAGAGGTGTGTAAAAATGAGTGTAAATCTTCTCTGCTGTTGGTGCTGAAGGGGTTGCACACTTCTCCTGGACCGTCACTTGACTGTGACCTGGCAGGGAGGACGCACCCAGTCCCACACTACTTCTCCCGGACCGTCACTTGACTGTGAGCTGGTAGGGAGGACGCACCCAGTCCCACACTACTTCTCCTGGACCGTCACTTGACTGTGACCTGGTAGGGAGGACGCACCCAGTCCCACACTACTTCTCCCG
This sequence comes from Oncorhynchus mykiss, assembly GCF_057628025.1. Lineage (NCBI taxonomy): Eukaryota > Metazoa > Chordata > Actinopteri > Salmoniformes > Salmonidae > Oncorhynchus > Oncorhynchus mykiss. The sequence goes on along the minus strand of NC_143025.1, from coordinate 5,132,621 downwards.
GACCGTCACTTGACTGTGACCTGGTAGGGAGGAGGCACCCAGTCCCACACTACTTCTCCCGGACCGTCACTTGACTGTGACCTGGTAGGGAGGACGCACCCAGTCCCACACTACTTCTCCCGGACCGTCATTTGACTGTGACCTGGTAGGGAGGACGCACCCAGTCCCACACTACTTCTCCCGGACCGTCACTTAACTGTGACCTGGTAGGGAGGACGCACCCAGTCCCACACTACTTCTCCCGGACCGTCACTTGACTGACCTGGTAGGGAGGACGCACCCAGTCCCACACTACTTCTACCGGACCGTCACTTGACTGTGACCTGGTAGGGAGGACGCACCAGTCCCACACTGAAGGAGGCAAGTGTGAATGGTACATTAATAACCATTGAAGTAATATAATACTAGAAGTTTGAACAGTATAAATTAAAAATACATGAACATTACACAATAAAATGGTAATAAATGTCATGACGATATCAGCGATCGACCAGTAAGACCATTAAACATTACATACTGTGCTGCAAGGTAGAAGAATATACAGTACAGAGAAACATACAAGTAATAACATTTGAAGTAAGCAGATACTCAATAAGAGAGAACAATTAGAAAAACCTAGAGACAGGGGTAATAACCAATAACCAATAGTGCAATAATCAGAGAAAGAAAAGTAATGTGGATATCAATAGGAGGGAACAGCGTGGGGTCAAGACATCCAGGACTTAACGGACTGTTAGGAAGGTTTGGCCCTGGACCAGGAGGGAGAAATATAACAACAAGAGAAACAGAGAGGTTTTAATAAAGTGAAGAGCACAATACAACGAAACTAGGGAGCAAAATAAATAGGAATATCTCAGGAAGTTAAAGGAATAAACAGACAAATAAACCCGGAAACAAGAATATCAGTAACGTTAGAACAAATAAGGAAGTTAATAAATGAAAGAGCAGCAATAATAAAAATATAACCTGTCAGTAGACTAATATTAAAGACAATACTAGTAACTAGCAGACCTAACACAGGAAAAGGAATACAACTGAGACTGATGGTAGGAAGACCACAAATACAGGCTGCAAAAATGAGTAAAACAGCAGAATAAATTCTGGGCGCCAGGCGTCCCCTATGTAAGGAAGAACTAATAGAAATGTTTAGAAATGGGAAAACGCAGCAGGAAAATGGACACTAAATGGTCAGAGGAGGGAACATTTGATGTCTCAGTATGTGAGGAAATGGAAACTCTAATAAAAACACATAAAACAAGTGACACAGGAAAGAAAAGGATAAATAAAAGAGAACACGAGGTGCTAAACATGTTCAAAGCAGAAGGATTGTTGGAAAGTATAAAGAAAACTGGAGGAATGTTGAAGAAACAATGAAAAGTCAGACAGGAAGAAGGTGGAATGGTTGGCAAAACCTACAAAAAGACTGGGTTAGCCTCGGTTCGATTCATTCTTTTGAGAGCAGCAGGAGAGGAAATGTCACATATCGGTGTATAGCCTCGGTTCGATCGATAGAGGTTACAGATTCTATGTGAAGAAAGATGTATGAGATCACGCCTCACCCAATGTTTTAGTAGAGGCCAGGGATCACAGGAAAACATATTTTGGGATGAAGAATCTAGGTGAAATGCCAGGGGAACGGATTCTAAAGGGAACACATTTAAATTATATGGCCAAACACTCCTTGTTAACTCAGAAAGCCTTGGGTTTTTTGATCTCATGAGATGTTGTTTGTGGTTTTATTCTGAAATAGATTTACGTTTGATGTGGTTTTATTCTGAAATAGATTTCTAGAATGTAGGAAAGGGGTGGAGGGGTAACGAGGAATTAGCAAAGGGGTTAGTAAACCTAAAATGAAGTGTACATGTTTTCAGTTAGTTCCTGAACATTGTGGTGGTTATGGAGAATAGGACTGAATAAAAGATACATAAACGTTGGTGGGTTGAAACAAACATTTAATGATGAGAGTAAAGACAGTGGATTTACAATTATCATGTTTGGTTTATAATTCATACATTTAATGATGAGAGTAAAGACAGTGGATTTACAATTATCATGTTTGGTTTATAATTAATACATTTAATGATGAGAGTAAAGACAGTGGATTTACAATTATCATGTTTAGTTTATAATTAATACATTTAATGATGAGAGTAAAGACAGTGGATTTACAATTATCATGTTTAGTTTATAATTAATACATTTAATGATGAGCGTAAAGGACAGTGGATTTACAATTATCATGTTTAGTTTATAATTAATATCCCTTTCAGGTCCATAGGGTTTTACTGCCCCCTGCTGGAGACTGGAGCACACTGCAGTCCCTTTCAGGTACATAGGGTTTTACTGCCCCCTGCTGGAGACTGGAGCACACTGCAGTCCCTTTCAGGTCTATAAGGTTTTACTGTCCCCTGCTGGAGACTGGAGCACACTGCAGTCCCTTTCAGGTCCATATGGTTTTACTGTCCCCTGCTGGAGACTGCTGGAGACTGGAGCACACTGCAGTCCCTTTCAGGTCCATAGGGTTTTACTGCCCCCTGCTTGAGACTGGAGCACATTGCAGCCCCTTTCATGTCCATTGGGTTTTACTGCCCCCTGCTGGAGGCTGGAGCCCACTGCAGTCCCTTTCAGGTCCATAGGGATTTACTGCCCCCTGCTGGAGACTGGAGCCCAGTGCAGTCCCTTTCAGGTCCATAGGGATTTACTGCCCCCTGTTGGAGACTGGAGCACACTGCAGTCCCTTTCAGGTCCATAGGGATTTACTGCCCCCTGCTGGAGACTGGAGCCCACTGCAGTCCCTTTCAGGTCCATAGGGTTTTATTGCCCCTTGCTGTGACGGATCCAACAAATATCCCCAGGTCCCATCTCATCCAACACATCAATGACTCTTATAGGAGGGAGGGAGCATTACCCATGTTAAGCTATGGAATGAACTGGACATTCTATGGTGAATTTTAATACAGATTTACTTTAATACAATAATAATTCCTTGAATGTAATTAGTTTGTGTTTTGTAATTATGTTTTTGAAACAGAATAAGTCAGTAATGAGGGAATAAATAAGTCCAGTCCAACCATGACCTCTCTCCTCTTTCACATCCCTCTATCATCACTCCATGGGGGAGTACAACCATTACCTCTCCTCTTTCACATCCCTCTATCATCACTCCATGGGGGAGTACAACCATTACCTCTCTCCTCTTTCACATCCCTCTATCATCACTCCATGGGGGAGTACAACCATTACCAATACTGTATGTAGAACCATAGTAAAGACCAGTATGGACTATCAATACAGGTACTGTATGTAGAACCATAGTAAAGACCAGTATGGACTATCAATACAGATACTGTATGTAGAACCATAGTAAAGACCAGTATGGACTATCAATACAGGTACTGTATGTAGAACCATAGTAAAGACCAGTATGGACTATCAATACAGATACTGTATGTAGAACCATAGTAAAGACCAGTATGGACTATCAATACAGGTACTGTATGTAGAACCATAGTAAAGACCAGTATGGACTATCAATACAGGTACTGTATGTAGAACCATAGTAAAGACCAGTATGGACTATCAATACAGGTACTGTATGTAGAACCATAGTAAAGACCAGTATGGACTATCAATACAGGTACTGTATGTAGAACCATAGTAAAGACCAGTATGGACTATCAATACAGATACTGTATGTAGAACCATAGTAAAGACCAGTATGGACTATCAATACAGATACTGTATGTAGAACCATAGTAAAGACCAGTATGGACTATCAATACAGATACTGTATGTAGAACCATAGTAAAGACCAGTATGGACTATCAATACAGATACTGTATGTAGAACCATAGTAAAGACCAGTATGGACTATCAATACAGATACTGTATGTAGAACCATAGTAAAGACCAGTATGGACTATCAATACAGATACTGTATGTAGAACCGTAGTAAAGACCAGTATGGACTATCAATACAGGTACTGTATGTAGAACCATAGTAAAGACCAGTATGGACTATCAATACAGATACTGTATGTAGAACCATAGTAAAGACCAGTATGGACTTTCAATACAGGTACTGTATGTAGAACCATAGTAAAGACCAGTATGGACTATTAATACAGATACTGTATGTAGAACCATAGTAAAGACCAGTATGGACTATCAATACAGATACTGTATGTAGAACCATAGTAAAGACCAGTATGGACTATCAATACAAAGTGACCATTTAGAATGAGGCCCAGTTCAATGAGAGGAAGTCTTAACAGAACTGGGGGATGACAGACAGGAAGTGGGGGGGTGGAGATCTAATATATTGTTGTGCCAAACACTAAAGCATGATATTGTAATAAATCTACACCCTATTCCCTACGTAGAACACTACTTTAGACCTGGTCAGAAGCACCGTAGTGCACTACGTAGGGAATAGGGAACCATTTGGAACAGAGACAGTAATTCCCCTGAACATCTTCCTCTTCCTCATCTGGTTTCTTGAACAGCCCTTCACTCCTCCCCTCTTCCTCCCCTCCTCCCTTTTCATTCTATTCTATCAGCCACACCACTAGCTCACCTCCACACAATACATTTACAAGTTAAAGACACACCTTGGAATAAATAACAAAGGAAAACTATTACTAGATGAAGTTGAGTGTTTTTTATTATTTCCCATCACCATAAATCATATTTAATCACTGAACAGTAGCAGACCCAACTTCATCTGTTCCTGACTCTGGATAGTGGATTAAAAAGACCATCAATCTCCAATGATATTAAAGTACTATTCTGAACATTACTGATATACTGAGTGGCAAGTCAAGATATCTGCTGGTTTTATTGTTTGGTCAACAGCACCACCTGCTGGACAGGTTTAATGTTGCTGGACTGAGCAGTATGGGAGGATGAAAGATGACACATTTAGGGCCGGTTTCCTGGACATCTACATTGAACATACTGTTTAGTCCAGGACTAGGATTCATCTGTGTCTGGGAAACCAGACCATATAGTTTAGTAGAAAGTAAGTGATACCAGCTTGTAGTGGGCTGACTAGTCCTGAATTGTCCTTTAGTTCCTGGACCATTTTCCATGCAGCTCCAGGTGACAGAGAACACATCAATTAGGACCGAGCCAACAAGCTGATCAATGATAGAATTACATAGAGACAGAGAACCAACTGAGAAAACATATCAATGGTTCTGAATGACAACCAATATACATCAACACCAGACATCATGATTCATGGAAATGTACAAGATTAAAACATTGTATTGAATTTGAATTAATAACAAATCAGTTTACAGTTTAACCAGCTCAGCTATAGACTACACCAGCATGACTAGTATCTATGTGGACCCTACTACAGTTTAACCAGCTCAGCTATAGACTACACCAGCATGACTAGTATCTATGTGGACCCTACTACAGTTTAACCAGCTCAGCTATAGACTACACCAGCATGACTAGTATCTATGTGGACCCTACTACAGTTTAACCAGCTCAGCTATAGACTACACCAGCATGACTAGTATCTATGTGGACCCTACTACAGTTTAACCAGCTCAGCTATAGACTACACCAGCATGACTAGTATCTATGTGGACCCTACTACAGTTTAACCAGCTCAGCTATAGACTACACCAGCATGACTAGTATCTATGTGGACCCTACTACAGTTTAACCAGCTCAGCTATAGACTACACCAGCATGACTAGTATCTATGTGGACCCTACTACAGTTTAACCAGCTCAGCTATAGACTACACCAGCATGACTAGTATCTATGTGGACCCTACTACAGTTTAACCAGCTCAGCTATAGACTACACCAGCATGACTAGTATCTATGTGGACCCTACTACAGTTTAACCAGCTCAGCTATAGACTACACCAGCATGACTAGTATCTATGTGGACCCTACTACAGTTTAACCAGCTCAGCTATAGACTACACCAGCATGACTAGTATCTATGTGGACCCTACTACAGTTTAACCAGCTCAGCTATAGACTACACCAGCATGACTAGTATCTATGTGGACCCTACTACAGTTTAACCAGCTCAGCTATAGACTACACCAGCATGACTAGTATCTATGTGGACCCTACTACAGTTTAACCAGCTCAGCTATAGACTACACCAGCATGACTAGTATCTATGTGGACCCTACTACAGTTTAACCAGCTCAGCTATAGACTACACCAGCATGACTAGTATCTATGTGGACCCTACTACAGTTTAACCAGCTCAGCAGTACCATCGAAAATAGAATTGAAACAAAACCCAGGATAGAGGGGCTGAGTGAATGTGGTCTGGACTCTGTGGAGGAGGGTCATTGTGTCAGAGACACTGTAGAAGGACAGAGTACCTGCCTTGTGATCCAGGTACACTCCTACTCTGGAGGACTGAGGGCCTGATACTTTAGTCTCAACATTATTGTGTCTGAAACAATAACCACCTCTAGAGCACTTTAAACTGCAGGACTTGTTATTGTGTCGAAATGCATTATCTCTCTCTGTTCTGCTGATGTCTTTATATGAGACTGCTGTAATAACAACACCAGTCCTCTCCACCTCCCAGTAACAGCATCCAGACAGACCCTCTCTACACTGAACCTGACACCAGTTGGTGAATCTGTCTGGATGGACAGGATATGGTTGGACTTGGTCTGTATAGGTCACCTTTCTGTTCCCTTCAGACAGAGAGAGGTGTGTGTGTGCTGTGTTTGGGTCCAGTGTGAGCTGACAGGAATCTAGGAGAAGAGCAGAGACCAATGAGGGGAGTCAGAACAATAAGTTAAGTCAGATACTGTATCTACCCTGTCTTTGATTAGAGCACAGCAGAGATCAAATCAGAGAAATATGAGGAGTCAGATAGATACCCAGTCTTTGATTAGATCTACTATTGCTATATATTTCTAGAGGGATTGTTAGGAGTGTCAGTAAAAAGAGACTGTTAGTTACTTCACAATAAAGAGACTCACATTGTAACAACTGTTCTCTGGTCTTGGGCTCTGGAGGCAGTACAACATCCACTATATTCACTACAGACACACAAACACATTGACAGAGAGAGGGAATGTTATCATCAGACCATATTCCACATGTATATGACTAGTAGGGAACTTTCAATGGTCTAAAGTTGATGTTCTTATTGTTTTCAACACACCTGTAGTGGAGATCTTGGTCCATTCTCCTTTAAGGAAGTCTTCTAGTTTCTCTCTCAGTTCAGACACAGTCTTACTCGCATCTCCAAAGGACTGAAGAGGACGGACAACAATGCTGGGTAAGTCTGAAGATACACTGATACTGGAGAGAGACTGATACCTCTGGAGAGAGAGAGAGAGAGAGAGAGAGAGAGAGAGACAGAGAGAGTTTGAGTTTTAAATACTCTTTATTGGGTCTGGGGGCCCACCACACAATAAATACTCATACAAAACCACAGTTACACATCAATTAAAAACACAACTCCAATTCCTCCTCCACAGTAACTAAACACAACAGCCTCTGAATACCCCATATACTCAAAAACAGATCAATATTGTTGACAAGTTTATAATAGGCAAACTCAACCCTTACTCTCGCTGCCAACATTCCCTCCAGCATTCCCACCACATCCACAGACCCCTGTCCCCGAATGCTGTTCTTTTGGGTCTTCCATATCGCTAATTTTGCTGCCCCTAACACAAAATTAAGCAACACAACTACACCCTTTTGACTGAACCTGTACTTTGGCCCAAATATATACAGTTGGGAAGAGAAAACCTCTCCCAACATTGAGAACCAATCAGTGATCAGTTCAATCATCCCAACCAACCTGGGACACAGCAAAAGCAGATATGCCAGAGATTCATCCTCAGCACAGAATGGACACCCCTTCCCAACAGTAGGGTCCAGGTGTACCAGATGCATGTTGGTGGCTATAGCTCCATGTATTATCCTCCATTGGAGGTCAGCTGTCCTCTTATCAATAGGCAGTTTATATAATGATCGCCAACAGCCTTTTGGAGAAGCACCTGGACCAAGCACATCCGCCCACCTCGTCGATTTTACCCCTTCCAGGGAAGAGGCATGGGACACCTTCACACATGTTCTGTACATAGCCTTCTTTCCCACCTCCTTGAACTCCCCCAGCTCCGGGGTATCGAAGGAAAGCAGCCTCCCCGCGTCCTCCTCAAATGCCCCCATCGCAGCACTAACAATCAGTGCAGGGAACACATAATCCAGACCCTCCTTCCACCGATCAGAATTGGAAATGTCAGTCACATACTGCAGATGAAGCAATGGCAAGGAGTCGCAGACCTCATCGACGACCTTCCTCAGTAGGCGAGATGATCGGATCCCCGCTCTTTCTCTCAGCTCCTCCAATCTGCTCCTGCTCCGCATCAGATGACCCAGCTTGGTACACCCCACGCCTAATAGGCATGAACGTAGGCTAGCTGAACCCAGAACACGGGACTGGATGGCAGTGTTGTGAAAAAGAGGCTCTTCAAAAAGCCACATCCCTGGTGGCGTGCCGGTCTTACGGGACTTGACAAAGACTCTCCAAGCCTGCATAACAGACTCATAAAATGGAGTCAGGCCAGTCAAATCACCCCCCTCCAGCTTTAAGAGGAAAATATGTTTGTCTAAGCCCAAACAGCCCGCTCTCCTCATCAATATGTAGGCTGTTTCGACCCAGCTAGAACAGTCTCTGTACAACAATCTCTGGGCTGCTTGGAGCCAGAAAGCCGTGATCCTAGAGGAAATGTCCACCAGGCCTTGCCCACCCTCGTGCAGTGGCAGATACAAGGCTGCAGCTTTGATCCAGTGTTGTCCAGACCAGAAGAAATTGACAAGGGTCCTCTGAAGCTCTTGTATCAGACCCTTTGGTGGCTGTAAAATCATTAGTCTGTGCCACAGGGTAGAAGCAGCAAGATTATTAGCTACCAGGACCCGTCCCCTATAGGACAGCTGGGGCAACACCCATTTCCACCTTGACAGTCTGGCACACACTTTCTCCACTACACCCTCCCAGTTCTTTTTCTGAAAGACATCGGAGCCTAGAAAAACTCCCAAAGTCTTCATTCCATCTCTGCCCCACTGAAGCCCCCCTGGTAACCGCGGAGCGGACCCCATCTGAAGCTGACCTGCCCACAGCGCTTCACTCTTTCCCCAATTGACTCTAGCTGAGGAGGCCCCCTCATACACCTTTAAAGTGTTTGAGAGAACCTTAACATCCTCACCCCCTGTAATAAAAACGATCACGTCATCTGCATACGCAGACAGTGCTATCGTGGGACCCTTCATTACACCTGGCACAGAGAAACCAGTAAGCTTCGCTCTTAAAAAACAAAGCATTGGTTCAATCGCCAGACTATATAACTGCCCTGAAATTGGGCATCCCTGCCTGATGCCCCTTTCGACAGGGATGGGGCAACTCAAACCACCACCAACCTTCACCATACACGAGGCTCCAGCATACAGTAAATTCACCCAAGACAGAAAAACATCCCCAAACCCAAAGGCTTTCATTGTTTTAACCTGTTGGATCTCTAGGGGCGCTATTTCATTTTTGGATAAAAAACGTTCCCGTTTTAAGCGCAATATTTTGTCACGAAAAGATGCTCGACTATGCATATTCTTGACAGTTTTTGAAAGAAAACACTCTGAAGTTTCAGAATCTGCAAAGATATTGTCTGTAAGTGCCCCAGAACTCATTCTACAGGCGAAACCAAGATGATGCGTCAAGCAGGAAATGAGCAGAATCTCTGAAGCTCTGTTTTCCATTGTCTCCTTATATGGCTGTGATTGCACAAGGAATGAGCCTACACTTTCTGTCGTTCCCCCAAGGTGTTAGCAGCATTGTGACGTATTTGTAGGCATATCATTGGATGATTGACCATAAGAGACTACATTTTCCAAGTGTCCGCCTGGTGTCCTGCGTGGAATTCGGTGCGCAAACGCCAGCTGCTTGTACTTTTCCATTTGATTGAGGGGAGAAACCATGCTTCCACGAACGATATATCATTGAAGAGATATGTGAAAAACACCTTGAGGATTGATTCTAAACAACGTTTGCCATGTTTTCAGTCGATATTATGGAGTTAATTTGGAAAAAAGTTCGCGTTTTGAGGACTGAATTTTCGTTTTTTTTTTGGTAGCCAAATGTGATGTAGAAAACGGAGCTATTTCGAATTCACAAATAATCTTTTTTGGAAAAACTGAGCATCTGCTATCTAACTGAGAGTCTCCTCATTGAAAACATCCGAAGTTCTTCAAAGGTAAATGATTTTATTTGAAGGCTTTTATGTTTTTGTTGAAATCTTGCGTGCTGGATGCTAACGCTAATGCTAACGCTAAATGCTACGCTAGCTAGCCACTTTTACACAAATGATTGTTTTCCTATGGTTGAGAAGCATATTTTGAAAATCTGAGATGACAGTGTTGTTTACAAAAGGCTAAGCTTGAGAGATGGCATATTTATTTCATTTAATTTGCGATTTTCATGAATAGTTAACGTTGCGTTATCGTAGGTCTGTAAATAGAATCCCGGATCCGGGTTTGGTAGACGCAACAGGTTAAACAAGTACTGGTGGTCCACACGATCAAAAGCCTTCTCCTGATCCAACGAAAGTAAACCCACATTTACATCAGACAGTTTACAAATGTCTAAAACATCTCTTATCAGAAACAAGTTGTCAACAATAGAGCAATCAGGTACACAGTAGGACTGTATCAACAATCCCAGATACTCTTTCAACCTGTTTGAGAGACATTTAGAAACAATTTTGTATTCTGCGCACAGCAAGGCAACAGGTCTCCAATTTTTTATGAGAGCCAAATCCCCCTTTTTTGGCAACAGTGAAAGCACCGCACGTTGACATGATACAGGAAGAGAACCCTCATGAAAAGATTCACACAGCACTTCATAAAAATCCTCCCCAATAGACCCCCAAAAGTGCTTATAAAACTCAGATGGTAAACCATCGATGCCAGGGGCTCGGCCTGTTGAGAGCTGCATAACTGCTGTGGACAGCTCTTGCAGTGTAATATCAGCGTCCAATGCGACTCTCTGCTCAGGTCCCAATTGAGGAAGACCGTGTAACAACTGTTCAGTACATAAAGAGTCACAATCCTCCGCCTTATAAAGGGATGAGTAAAAATCCACGGCATGTTGACGCATTTCAATAGCATTCGTGGTCACCTTCCCATCAGGGAGACGAAGGCAGACCATCTGTTTGCGTTGAAACTTTGACTGTCCTAGGTTGGAAAAAAAAGCGCTAGGAGCATCCATATCCTTGAGGGAAGTAAAACGAGACCTAATCAAGGCACCCTTCACTCTTTCATGCAGAAACGACCTCAGTTCATGTCTCTTGTCCTGTAAGTTCATGACTAGTCCAGGGTCGTTCTGAGTGGGCAGCTTCAATTCAGTAGATTTGATGTCCTGTTCTAGGGCCTTGATAGTCTCTTTAACCTCAATTTGAGACAGAGCAGTATACTGTTGACAAAAAACTCGTATTTGGGCCTTCCCAACCTCCCACCATTGTCTCAAGGACTCAAAATTCCCTTTTATACCCCTCCATTTTTCCCAAAACAACAAAAACCTGCCACAAAACATGACATCATGTAACAATTTAACATTAAAATACCAGTAAGGCGATGACCGTCGTGGACAGGACAAGTGAATATCAACAGTAACAATATGATGATCAGAGAAACCCACAGGAGTAATGGCACACTTTCCAACCCTACTACAGTAGTGATCAGATACATACAACCTGTCTAACCTTGCTGCACTGACATGACCTTCATTAATTTTTAGCCATGTGTACTGCCTAACTTTGGCATTCCTTACTCTCCACACATCAGAAAGCTCAAACTCAGTTAATAGGCCAGACAGGCAGGTGGCTGACCGCAGGTGAGGTTCTTCAGCGGTGCGATCAACAGTAAAATCCACTGTACAGTTCCAGTCACCCCCTAAAACCATTCACCCCTCTTGGTCACACTGTCTTAAGGTTTCCTTTATTTGATCAAACATAGCAATACGCTCTGTACCCTCATTAGGAGCATAAACATTCAAAAAAACAAACATAACATCCACCTTGACCAATAAAACCCGACCCTTGACAATCTCTGTTGTAGATACCACAGTCACCCCTAAGCCTGAGGAAAACAAGATTGCCACCCCAGCACTGAAATTAGTACCATGACTGAGTACATGCTGCCCCTCCCACCACATACCCCAGTCAACCTCATGTTCCTCATCACTGTGTGTCTCCTGTAGGAAAACTACATTAAGCCTTTTCTGTTTTATTACTTCTAATACCCAAGCCCTCTTATTCCTGTCCCTTCCCCCATTAATATTGAGAGAACCTACCCTTAGCACCTCCATATAGAAAAGAGAAAAGAAAAGCAGAAGAAACCACAGAGAAACCAACGAGAAAAAAGACACCCTATGAAGCATGATTATTTTTCTTTCTTCTCTTAACCTGAACACGTTTCCCACCACCTTTTGCTGCTGCAACAGTAGTAATACATTTCCTCAAGCGAAACCGCTTCTTCTAACTCAATTGGTCTAACCCCACCGTCTTCTGTAACATCACAGCTGACCTCACAAACTTATCAACATCAAAATAATCTGCCAATTTGACAGATTTCCCAAAAGTCTGATCCAAAAACTCATTTACCTCCTCTAGATCATAAACTGAGTCCTCGCCAGCAGTTGTAATATCTAAAGAGATATCCATATCATTCTCCTGATCCTCAGCTGAGACCACAGACAACTGACTCCCCTCTACCACATCCCTTTCAACACTCCCCACTTGCACCTCATCACTCGTACCAGGCATCTCCTCCACTACCTGGGAGACTAGCCCCACCTGAACATCACTACTCATAGTGGGCATCTCCTCCACTAACTGGGAGCCTAGCTCCACATGAACCCCAGCACTCGTAGTGGGCATCTCCTCTACTACCTTGGAGCTTAGCTCCACATGAAAACCCTCCTGTACCTCATTACTCGTAGTGGGCATCTCCTCCACTACCTGGGAGCCTAGCTCCACATGAAAACCCTCTTGTACCTCATTACTCGTAGTGGGCATCCCCTCCACTACCTGGGAGCCTAGCTCTACATGAACCCCAGCACTCGTAGTGGGCATCTCCTCCACTACCTGGGAGCCTAGCTCCACATGAAAACCCTCCTGAACCTCATTACTCGTAGTGGGCATCTCCTCCACTACCTGGGAGCCTAGCTCCACATGAATCCCCTCCTTTACCCCAGCACTCATACTGGGCACCTGCTCACCAGTCTGAGGAACTGGCTCTTCAGATACATCCTTACCTTCTACAACAATACTTTTCTGTAGCATAACATTTCCCTCTAATACAAGTTGCAACCCCGTGCCCTCAACACGGATAACTTGTTCCTCAGCACCAGGTGCTTGTGGCTGCTCTGCCGCTGTCGGCCCACCTCTCCCTACATCAGTGGGCCCAGGCGTTACGATGACCACCTCTCCCTACATCAGTGGGCCCAGACGTTACGACGACCACCTCTCCCTACATCAGTGGGTCCAGGCGTTACCATGACCACCTGCGCCCCTCCCTCGGCCTTCTCCCTTTTCGGGCAAGCATGTCGCTTATGACCAACATCCCCACACTCAAAACACCGTTGACTACCCGTACTAGCATAAGCCATATACAGTCTATTGTCATACTTGACTTTAAACGATAACTCTAAAGTCTGCTCCGGTGAGTCCAAAAACATAAACACCTGTCGCCGAAATGACATTACCTGTTTCAACACCGGGTGTTTGCAACCCAACGGAACCTTAATTGAACTGGCGAACTTCCCAAAGCGCAATAACTCGCGCTCCAATAGCTCATTTGGAATAAACGGTGGTACATTTGAAATCCTTACCCTTGTTGACGGAGAAAAAAGCAGCGTAACTGGAATAAACATTCCTTTAAGAAGTACACCATGCTCAACCATCCGATCAACCAGACATTCTTCTTTAAGAAATACCACCACAGCTTTATTCATCCGGGATGCATAAGCAATATTCTCATAGCCTACCTTCTCTCCTACGGCGACCAGAAACTCCTCCACCGTGACAGTAGCTTCAGTAACACACCTAAAGCCGTGCCGAAGTGACAGGGACGGCATCCCCATTCGGGCTGCCATCCCCGCCAAAATCAGGGTAATTTCGATACGAAAAACTTAATTCTACCACAACAAAAAAAGTAAAAATAATAACCTTAATCATGCACAGAAGAAAACCAAAAAAATGCCACCAAGAAATAGCAAACCGAAAGAAAGTTGTGAATATCTAACTCTCCACAACACACGCACTCCTTCACTCAAACATTTCCCAGCATGCACCAATCACTCCCAGCATGCAGAGACAGAGAGAGAGAGAGAGAGAGAGAGACAGAGAGACTGATAACTCTGGAGAGAGAGAGAGAGAGACTGATAACTCTGGAGAGAGAGAGACATAGAGAGAGAAGAGCAGAGCAGAGGTCAGGATCAGAGCTCCTGCATTTTTTAGCATTTTCTTTAAAAAAGATAGATTAGGAGTTAGATGAACTTGGATTTTTTTTCAGGAACACATACTGGATTCTACCCTCTTCAACATAACCCCTACTTCAAATCAAAACTTAAAACCTACAACCTGATTTTGGACGGAATTACGGAATCACCTCGAAAGTTCACAACAACCAAGGATTTATTACCCTATACAGCAAATTCTCTGGAAAACAACAGAAACCTGAAAACACCATCCAACCTGGAACTGAGTGAGTAATGTTTAGTCTGAAACGATATTTTATTTCCAAAAGCCAAGAAGAAAAATACACAACATTACTTTATAAGGACTGAATTCTAACATAATTCTACCAAGCTTGATACAGCTTCAACTAGCACTGACGTGTCAAGTGAGAGTTGTCAAAGCCCATTAGTCCAACAATGGCAGGAGAGTCACACAGTCTACCCCAACCAAATGGAGAGGCCTTAGAAGCTCCCTCCCGCTGTTCAGAGGTAATTAAAATACAGTACCCTTTGCATGTAAAGAATGATAAGGCAAGAAAAGACCACAAGAAGAAGCTCCTTATGGAAAAATCAAGAAACACTTTTTGCTGACTATTACAAAAATGGGAACATCAGCAACCTTATCTTCCACACAAACCATCCCCTGGCATGGCACAGTGCCATATTAGCACACTACCCCTTTGTTAAGAGAGGGGGGGTTAACGAGGGGTGGAAACTCAGAATACTTGAAGTAATATAAATATCTATAAATCCGGGACAGTAATGGTACAGAATAACCACAAACAGTTGCAGCTGGACTTTCACCTAATCAAAGAATTAGCCCAGCAGGAGAAGCTCTCCCTTGATAAAGATACCCCCACACCGAGCGGGTCAGACCAGACCTCTTCATTATGTAACCCCACAGACGAGCAACCCCCAGCGGAGAGTCAACCTCCCAGCACAGATTACCACTCCCTCATTGAAATGAAGGACAAATTCACCCAGCTGGAGGTAAGGCAGGTGGAGCTGGAACAGCAGGTGATTACACTTCAGTCAGCACAGACCCAGACAACAGTCCAGCACAACAACAGCCCCTTAACCAGACCCGGAGAGCTGGAGGTGGACAGAGACATATCTGCACTTTTGGAGCAGAACAGAGCACTAGAGGAGAGTATCAGACTGCTGGTGGAGGAGAGGTTGAGGGGGATGGAGGAGAAGTTGAGGGGGACGGCATGTGACAGAGAACAACCCACTAGAGAGGTGGCCACCCCCACAGAGAAGCCAGCAGAACAGCCCACCTCAGCACCCAACAAAAGTCTCGACACCACAGCAGAACAGTCCACACCAGACCCTGACCATAGAGTCGACACCACAGCAGAACAGTCCACACCAGACCCTGACCATAGAGTCGACACCACAGCAGAACAATCCACACCAGACCCTGACCATAGAGTCGACATCACAGCAGAACAGACAAATGAAGAACCCCAAGCCCAGAGGCTCTCACCCCCTCTGAGCACCCCCCTGTCAGCCACCCTGATAGCCCTTTGGACAACCCCCCCACACCCACTGAGGACAAACACAAGACACAGATTGTACTACTTATGGACTCAAATGGGAAATATATAGAAGAAAAAAAACTTTTTCCCAAACACAGTGTGTCTAAACTCTGGTGTCCAAACACCCAGGGCGCCCTAGACCTTCTGTCTGAGGACCAACTAGGCTCACCCAGCCACATAATAATACACACAGGCACAAACGACCTGAGAGCACAGCAGGAAAGAGTGGCCACAGCACTGAAGGGAGTGATTGAAAAGACTTCTTCTACTTTCCCCAACGCACAAGTGGTTATCTCCACCCTGCTACCACGAAAATACTTCCACCCTGCCACAATACAGCGGGTAAATGCAAGTATTTCCCGTGACTGTGCCTCAAAACCAAACATTTTCCTGGCCCACCACTCCACCCTGGACTTGAACAGCCTCTATGACCAGGTCCACCTCTACAAGGCAGCAGTGCCCACCTTTGCCCGAACTCTAAAGGACATCGCTCTCAAACGTATCCCCAACACTTCACACAGGAGCAACAGATCAATAGACACCCCATCCAGACCAGCGAGACACCCTCCCAGATCTGCAGGACCCCCCCCTGGACCTACACATAGAGGACCCACGCCAAGAGGAATTACATCCAGACCACAGTACACCCAGACACATCCACACCCCCACCCCAACCAATCAACACCCCCCCCACGTCAACCATGCCCACACCCCATTTAGGCCCCCTCAGATCAGACCTATGCCACTCCTGCCCACCCCATGCACCCCACCCCCGCAAAGAGGGCCTCAACATGGAAGCCACACATACGCCCAGGTAGTGAGCGGGCAAACAGTCCCAACCCCCACTCTCACACTCGCCCAAGCCAATGGGATGTACCAGATGCTCAGCAGGCTCTGCTCACACTTACTGGCCTGAGGCCAAACCACGACCAACAACATTGGACACTCTATGGAACAAAAAGCCTTCACTATATTATCCTGGAATATCCAAGGCCTGAGGTCATCTGCCTTTGGCCTAAAGAGCAGAAACCCGGACTTCACCAAAGAAATCGGTAATACAGACATTGTCATCCTGCAAGAAACCTGGTATAGAGGAGACGGACCCACTGGTTGCCCTCTAGGTTACAGAGAGCTGGTAGTCCCATCCACCAAACTACCAGGTGTGAAACAGGGAAGGGACTCAGGGGGTATGCTAATTTGGTATAGAGCAGACCTAACTCACTCCATTAAATTAATCAAAACAGGAACATTTTACATTTGGCTAGAAATTTAAAAGGAAATTATCCTAACAGAGAAAAATGTCCTCCTGTGTGCTACCTATATCCCCCCACTAGAATCCCCATATTTTAATGAAGACAGCTTCTCCATCCTGGAGGGGGAAATCAATCATTTCCAGGCCCAGGGACATGTACTAGTCTGTGGCGACCTAAATGCCAGAACCGGACAAGAACCTGACACCCTCAGCACACTGGGGGACAAACACCTGCCTGGAGGTGACAGCATTCCCTCCCACATATGCCCCCCTAGGCACAACTATGACAACATAACCAACAAAAACGGGTCACAACTCCTGCAGCTCTGTCGCACGCTGGGTATGTACATAGTCAACGGTAGGCTTCGAGGGGACTCCTATGGTAGGTACACCTATAGCTCATCTCTTGGCAGTAGTACTGTAGACTACTTTATCACTGACCTCAACCCAGAGTCTCTCAGAGCGTTCACAGTCAGCCCACTGACACCCCTGTCAGACCACAGCAAAATCACAGTCTACTTAAACAGAGCAATAATCAATCATGAGGCATCAAAGCCAAAGGAACTGATTAACATTAAGAAATGCTATAGATGGAAGGAATGCAGTTTGGAAACCTACCAAAAAACAATTAGGCAACAACAAATTCAATCCCTTTTAGACAATTTCCTGGGTAAAACGTTCCGCTGTAATAGTGAAGGTGTAAACTTGGCAGTAGAAAATCTCAACAGTATATTTGACCTCTCAGCTTCCCTATCAAATCTAAAAATCTCAAATAGAAAACCGAAGAAAATTAACAATAATGACAAATGGTTTGATGAAGAATGCAAAAATCTAAGAAAGAAATTGAGAAACCTGTCCAACCAAAAACATAGAGACCCGGAAAACCTGAGTCTACGCCTTCACTATGGTGAATCACTAAAACAATACAGAAATACACTACGGAAAAAGAAGGAACAGCATGTCAGAAATCAGCTCAATGCAATTGAAGAATCCATAGACTCTAACCACTTCTGGGAAAATTGGAAAACACTAAACAAACAACAACAAGAAGAATTATCTATCCAAAATGGAGATGTATGGGTAAACCACTTCCCCAATCTTTTTGGCTCTATAACAAAGAATAAAGAGCAAAAACATATACATGATCAAATACAGATCTTAGAATCATCTATTTAAGACTACCAGAACCCACTGGATTCTCCAATTACATTGAATGAGTTACAGGACAAAATAAAAACCCTCCAACCCAAAAAGGCCTGTGGTGTTGATGGTATCCTCAATGAAATGATCAAATATACAGAAAAACAAATTCCAATTGGCTATACTAAAAGTCTTTAACATCATACTTAGTTCTGGAATCTTCCCCAATATTTGGAACCAAGGACTGATCACCCCAATCCACAAAAGTGGAGACAAATTTGACCCCAATAACTACCATGGAATATGCGTCAACAGTAACCTTGGGAAAATCCTCTGCATTATTATTAACAGCAGACTCGTACATTTCCTCAATGAAAACAATGTACTGAGCAAATGTCAAATTGGCTTTTTACCAAATTACCGTACAACAGACCATGTATTCACCCTGCACACCCTAATTGACAACCAAACAAACCAAAACAAAGGCAAAGTCTTCTCATGCTTTGTTGATTTCAAAAAAGCCTTCGACTCAATCTGGCATGAGGGTCTGCTATACAAACTGATGGAAAGTGGTGTTGGGGGTAAAACATACGACATTATAAAATCCATGTACACAAACAACAAGTGTGCGGTTAAAATTGGCAAAAAACACACATTTCTTCACACAGGGTCGTGGGGTTAGACAGGGATGCAGCTTAAGCCCCACCCTCTTCAACATATATATCAACGAATTGGCGCGGGCACTTGAAAAGTCTGCAGCACCCGGCCTCCCCCTGCTAGAATCCGAAGTCAAATGTCTGCTGTTTGCCGATGATCTGGTGCTTCTGTCACCAACCAAGGAGTGCCTACAGCAGCACCTAGATCTTATGCACAGATTCTGTCAGACCTGGGCCCTGACAGTAAATCTCAGTAAGACCAAAATAATGGTGTTCCAAAAAAGGTCCAGTCACCAGGACCACAAATACACATTTTATATAGACACTGTTGCCCTAGAGCACACAAAAAACTATACATACCTTGGCCTAAACATCAGCGCCACAGGTAACTTCCACAAAGCTGTGAACGATCTGAGAGACAAGGCAAGAAGGGCATTCTATGCCATCAAAAGAAACATACATTTCAACATACCAATTAGGATTTGGCTAAAAATACTTGAATCAGTCATAGAGCCCAGTGAGGTCTGGGGTCCGCTCACCAACCGAGACTTCACAAAATGGGACAAACACCAAATTGAGACTCTGCACGCAGAATTCTGCAAAAATATCCTCCGTGTACAACGTAGAACACCAAATAATGCATGCACAGCAGAATTAGGCCGATACCCACTAATATCAAAATCCAGAAAAGAGCCGTTAAATTCTACAACCACCTAAAAGGAAGTGATTCACAAACCTTCCATAACAAAGACATCACCTACAGAGAGATGAACCTGGAGAAGAGTCCCCTAAGCAAGCTGGTCCTGGGGCTCTGTTCACAAACACAAACACACCCTACAGAGCCCCAGGACAACAGCACAATTAGACCCAACCAAATCATGAGAAAACAAAAAGATAATTACTTGACACATTGGAAAGAATTAACAAAAAAACAGAGCAAACTAGAATGCTATTTGGCCCTAAACAGAGAGTACACAGCGGCAGAATACCTGACCACTGTGACTGACCCAAAATTAAGGAAAGCTTTGACTATGTACAGACTCAGTGAGCATAGCCTTGCTATTGAGAAAGGCCGCCGTAGGCAGACATGGCTCTCAAGAGAAGACAGGCTATGTGCTCACTGCCCACACAATGAGGTGGAAACTGAGCTGCACTTCCTAACCTCCTGCCCAATGTATGACCATATTAGAGAGACATATTTCCCTCAGATTAGACAGATCCACAAAGAATTTGAAAACAAATCCAATTTTGAAAAACTCCCATATCTACTGGGTGAAATTCCACAGTGTGCCATCACAGCAGCAAGATTTGTGACCTGTTGCCACGAGAAAAGGGCAACCAGTGAAGAACAAACACCATTGTAAATACAACCCATATTTATGCTTATTTATTTTATCTTGTGTCCTTTAACCATTTGTACATTGTTAAAACACTGTATATATAATATGACATTTGTAATGTCTTTATTGTTTTGAAACTTCTCTCTTCCTCCATTCTTCTAACCCCTCCCTCCTTCTAACCCCACCCCTCTGGCAGAACCAGGAAGTCCCTCCCCCTCCCACAAACTCTCTTCTGAGGAAACTAAACTGATCTGAGTCTCTCTGTCGTCTGTCTGTGTGAGAGTGAACTACCGTCCAAATGGCTCAACAGGGAGTTCTGCTGGACCAGGACCAGTTCTGTTGTTCTGTCTGTCTGGATCTACTGAAGGAGCCGGTCACTATTCCCTGTGGACACAGTTACTGTAGGAGCTGTATTGAGGGCTGCTGGGATCAGGATGATCTGAAAGGGGTCTATAGCTGTCCTCAATGCAGACACACCTTCACTACAAGACCTATGCTGATGAAAAATAACATGTTGGCTGAGCTGGTGGAGAAACTGAGGAAGACAGGACTCCAGGCTGCTCCCCCTCCTGCTCTGTGCTATGCTGGACCTGGAGATGTGGTGTGTGATGTCTGCACTGGGACCAGAAAGCAGAAAGCCCTCATGTCCTGTCTGGCATGTCTGGCCTCTTACTGTGAGACTCACCTCCAATCTCACTATGCATCTCCTGCTTTGAAGAAGCACAAGCTGGTCAAGGCCACGACACAACTACAGGAGAAGATCTGCTCTCATCATGACAAACTGCTGGAGGTTTACTGTCGTACCGATCAGCAGTGTATCTGTCTGCTGTGTACAATGGATGAACATAAAGGCCATGATACAGTGTCAGCTGCAGCAGAGAGGACTGAGAAACAGGTAAGACCAGAACAACTTGTTGGTGACTGTCTGATAAACAAAGAATTAAAGATACAGTAGGAACTAAATCTGTTTGAATATGAGATCATTATATTATATACAATATGAATAGGATCCACAAATATGAACACAGACCTTGAGTATATTGAGTTTGTTACAAATGTATCACCATTTTCTAAAGTCAAACACTGTTATCATTCTGAATGGCCTTTTATGAGTCCAAAGTTCAGTCTCAACCCCTTGATACACGTAGGCCTACCATAAAAACTATAATCATTCACATAGCAACATAATATAATATTGTAAAGGGACTTCCTCAGGATTGTAGACCTTCCTCTCTATGGGTCCTATGTCACATTACTATACTATTGATCTACTGGACTAATAAAGCTTGATAGCTCATTGAAGAGTGATTCTCCACAGAGGCAGCTGGGGATGAGTCAGCAGAAGGTCCAGCAGAGATTCCAGGAGAGAGAGAAGGAGCTGAAGGAGCTCCAACAGGCTGTGGAGTCTTTCAAGGTGAGTATTGTTGACCAGAGGAGACACACCATTTCACTTCTCTCCTCCAGTCAGAGAGAGAGAGAGAGGGGCCCCTATCCAATCCCACTGACCACACTGTTGGGAACAGGCTGTCTGGACCCCTTTCAGAGAATAGACTGGTTCATGTAACTGACTGGGCTGCCTCATCACATAACCATGAGTAACCATGACGACCCATATCCCTATACATTAACATGGAGCTGTCTCTCACTCTCAATTGAATTCAATTCATAGGGCTTTATTGGCATGGAAATATATGTTTACATTGCTAAAGCAAGTGAAATAGACAATAAACAAAAGTGAAATAAACAATCAGAAATTAACAGTAAACATTACACTTGGAAGTGATTTGGGGGATGGGGGAGGGTCTATTAGAAGTTAGTAGGACTCTTTTATTTTCTCAGAAGTTCTGAGTTAGGTAGGAGGATTTAGAGTGGTGTAAACCGTGATTGAACACACTCCAGCACAGTAGGTGGCGCCATGCACCTTTAACGTTGGTTTGAGGACCACCATTATATCATAGAAGAAGAAGTTGGTCTGTGAGGGTTTTGTTGTTCAACTTCCTGCTACTCATGCCAGGAATATAGTATATGCATATGATTAGTATGTGTGGATAGAAAACACTCTGAAGTTTCTAAAACTGGTTCAATCATGTCTGTGACTGTAACAGAACTTATGTAGCAGGCAAAACCCCAAGGAAAAACTGTTCAGAAAAAATAAAAATCCCTCTGGCAGTTGCCTGAATTGTCTTTGTCAAGGGAAATTAGATAGCGCCCAGTTTACAGTTCCTACAACTTCCACAGGATGTCACCAGTCTTTGGAATTGGGTTAAAGTTAATCATTGGTGAAATGAAGAAGAGGCAGAGGTTACACTGTGGATTATGTAAGAGAGAAAATCGTGCATGTATTGTTTACTTGCTGTTATTGAATACAGTAGAAAGTGTCCCCAGATCCATAGTAGGTTGGGAAGGGTGGGGGCGATGACGTCAAAGTCGCCACAACTTTCAAGACCACAAAACTAGTTTGGAAGAATGCCTGCCCTGTGAGTTCTGCTATACTTACAGACATAATTCCAACGGTTTTAGAAGCTTTAGAGTGTTTTCTATCCAATAATTATTATTATATGCATATATTAGCAATTTTTGACAGATTTCTTTTCAGTTTACTATGGGTACCCAATTCCTCCAAAGAGGGCATAAGTCAGCCCTATCTTTAAAAGGTTTTAATGGAATGCAGTCAGGCTTTAGGTCTGGACACAGCACTGTTTCAGCAACATGGACGGTTTTAAGTGATATCCACTGTGCTCTTGACAAGAAGTGTGTCTGTCTTTGTTGATTTTTCGAAGGCTTTTGACACTGTGGACCGTGCTGTGTTAGTGCAAAAGTTAAAATGTTGTGATTGGTTAATAAATTAATTAATAAATTACCTATCAAATCATACACAATGTGTAATGGTGGATGGTTGTAAATCTGAGTCCATAGAGTTGTGCTCAGGTGTTCCGCAAGGTTCTATTTTGGGACCAATGTTGTTCCTTTTGTATATCAACAACACTGGGGATCTTAATGAAACAGCAAATGTTCCTTTTTATACAGATGATACTGTTCTGTATTCAAGTGGTAGTAGTTTATCTTTAGCTTTTGAAAATGCCCAAAGAGCATTTAACATCATACAACTGAATCTGTATGATTTGAAGCTGGTTCTGAATTTCAGATGCCAGGCATGTTACTAATCATGTCATTGCTACAATGGCTGGACATACTATACAGCAAGTCAAAGTGTACAACTATTTGGGTGAGTGGGTTGATGACAAGCTGAGCTTCACTGTTCATGTGGAGAACTTGATCAGGAAGCTCAAGCTGAAAATAGGTTTTTATTACCGGCATGAGGCTTGTTTTTCTCTGGAGGCCAGGAAGGAGCTGGTACGATGTACATTACTGGCATCAGGCTTGTTTTTCTCTGGAGGCCAGGAAGGAGCTGGTATGATGTACATTACTGGCATCAGGCTTGTTTTTCTCTGGAGGCCAGGAAGGAGCTGGTATGATGTACATTACTGGCATCAGGCTTGTTGTTCTCTGGAGGCCAGGAAGGAGCTGGTATGATGTACATTAGTGGCATCAGGCTTGTTTTTCTCTGGAGGCCAGGAAGGAACTGGTATGATGTACATTACTGGCATGAGGCTTGTTTTTCTCTGGAGGCCAGGAAGGAGCTGGTATGATGTACATTACTGGCATCAGGCTTGTTTTTCTCTGGAGGCCAGGAAGGAACTGGTATGATGTACATTACTGGCATCAGGCTTGTTTTTCTCTGGAGGCCAGGAAGGAGCTGGTATGATGTACATTACTGGCATCAGGCTTGTTTTTCTCTGGAGGCCAGGAAGGAGCTGGTATGATGTACATTACTGGCATCAGGCTTGTTGTTCTCTGGAGGCCAGGAAGGAGCTGGTATGATGTACATTAGTGGCATCAGGCTTGTTTTTCTCTGGAGGCCAGGAAGGAGCTGGTATGATGTACATTACTGGCATCAGGTTTGTTTTTCTCTGGAGGCCAGGAAGGAGCTGGTATGATGTACATTACTGGCATCAAGCTTGTTTTTCTCTGGAGGCCAGGAAGGAGCTGGTATGATGTACATTACTGGCATCAGGCTTGTTTTTCTCTGCAGGCCAGGAAGGAGCTGGTATAGTAACCATAGTAAAGACCAGTATGGACTATCAATACAGGTACTGTATGTAGAACCATAGTAAAGACCAGTATGGACTATCAATACAGGTACTGTATGTAGAACCATAGTAAAGACCAGTATGGACTATCAATACAGGTACTGTATGTAGAACCATAGTAAAGACCAGTATGGACTATCAATACAGATACTGTATGTAGAACCATAGTAAAGACCAGTATGGACTATCAATACAGATACTGTATGTAGAACCATAGTAAAGACCAGTATGGACTATCAATACAGGTACTGTATGTAGAACCATAGTAAAGACCAGTATGGACTATCAATACAAAGTGACCATTTAGAATGAGACCCAGTTCAATGAGAGGAAGTCTTAACAGAACTGGGGGATGACAGACAGGAAGTGGGGGGGTGGAGATCTAATATATTTTTGTGCCAAACACTAAAGCATGATATTGTAATAAATCTACACCCTATTCCCTACGTAGAACACTACATTAGACCTGGTCAGAAGCAGCGTAGTGCACTACGTAGGGAATAGGGAACCATTTGGAACAGAGACAGTAATTCCCCTGAACATCTTCCTCTTCCTCATCTGGTTTCTTGAACAGCCCTTCACTCCTCCCCTCTTCCTCCCCTCCTCCCTTTTCATTCTATTCTATCAGCCACACCACTAGCTCACCTCCACACAATACATTTACAAGTTAAAGACACACCTTGGAATAAATAACAAAGGAAAACTATTACTAGATGAAGTTGAGTGTTTTTTATTATTTCCCATCACCATAAATCATATTTAATCACTGAACAGTAGCAGACCTAACTTCATCTGTTCCTGACTCTGGATAGTGGATTAAAAAGACCATCAATCTCCAATGATATTAAAGTACTATTCTGAACATTACTGATATACTGAGTGGCAAGTCAAGATATCTGCTGGTTTTATTGTTTGGTCAACAGCACCACCTGCTGGACAGGTTTAATGTTGCTGGACTGAGCAGTATGGGAGGATGAAAGATGACACATTTAGGGCCGGTTTCCTGGACATCTACATTGAACATACTGTTTAGTCCAGGACTAGGATTCATCTGTGTCTGGGAAACCAGACCATATAGTTTAGTAGAAAGTAAGTGATACCAGCTTGTAGTGGGCTGACTAGTCCTGAATTGTCCTTTAGTTCCTGGACCATTTTCCATGCAGCTCCAGGTGACAGAGAACACATCAATTAGGACCGAGCCAACAAGCTGATCAATGATACTGAGGAGAATTACATAGAGACAGAGAACCAACTGAGAAAACATATCAATGGTTCTGAATGACAACCAATATACATCAACACCAGACATCATGATTCATGGAAATGTACAAGATTAAAACATTGTATTGAATTTTAATTAATAACAAATCAGTTTACAGTTCAAACAGCTCAGCTATAGACTACACCAGCATGACTAGTATCTATGTGGACCCTACTACAGTTTAACCAGCTCAGCTATAGACTACACCAGCATGACTAGTATCTATGTGGACCCTACTACAGTTTAACCAGCTCAGCTATAGACTACACCAGCATGACTAGTATCTATGTGGACCCTACTACAGTTTAACCAGCTCAGCTATAGACTACACCAGCATGACTAGTATCTATGTGGACCCTACTACAGTTTAACCAGCTCAGCTATAGACTACACCATCATGACTAGTATCTATGTGGACCCTACTACAGTTTAACCAGCTCAGCTATAGACTACACCAGCATGACTAGTATCTATGTGGACCCTACTACAGTTTAACCAGCTCAGCAATAGACTACACCAGCATGACTAGTATCTATGTGGACCCTACTACAGTTTAACCAGCTCAGCTATAGACTACACCAGCATGACTAGTATCTATGTGGACCCTACTACAGTTTAACCAGCTCAGCTATAGACTACACCAGCATGACTAGTATCTATGTGGACCCTACTACAGTTTAACCAGCTCAGCTATAGACTACACCAGCATGACTAGTATCTATGTGGACCCTACTACAGTTTAACCAGCTCAGCTATAGACTACACCAGCATGACTAGTATCTATGTGGACCCTACTACAGTTTAACCAGCTCAGCTATAGACTACACCAGCATGACTAGTATCTATGTGGACCCTACTACAGTTTAACCAGCTCAGCTATAGACTACACCAGCATGACTAGTATCTATGTGGACCCTACTACAGTTTAACCAGCTCAGCTATAGACTACACCAGCATGACTAGTATCTATGTGGACCCTACTACAGTTTAACCAGCTCAGCTATAGACTACACCAGCATGACTAGTATCTATGTGGACCCTACTACAGTTTAACCAGCTCAGCAGTACCATTATAATCATAGAGCCAAAACCCAGGATAGAGGGGCTGAGTGAATGTGGTCTGGACTCTGTGGAGGAGGGTCATTGTGTCAGAGACACTGTAGAAGGACAGAGTACCTGCCTTGTGATCCAGGTACACTCCTACTCTGGAGGACTGAGGGCCTGATACTTTAGTCTCAACATTATTGTGTCTGAACCAATAACCACCTCTATAGCAGTCTAATCTCCAGGACTTGTTATTGTCTCCAAATCCACTATCTGTCCCTGTTCTGCTGATGTCTTTATATGAGACTGCTGTAACAACAGCACCAGTCCACTCCACCTCCCAGTAACAGCGTCCAGACAGACCCTCTCTACACAGAACCTGACACCAGCTGGTGAATCTGTCTGGATGGTCAGGATATGGTTGGACTTGGTCTGTACGTGTCACCTTTCTGTTCTCTTCAGACAGAGAGAGGAGTGTGTGTGCTGTGTTTGGGTCCAGTGTGAGCTGACAGGAATCTGGGAGAAGAGCAGAGACCAATGAGGGGAGTCAGAACAATAAGTTAAGTCAGATACTGTATCTACCCTGTCTTTGATTAGAGCACAGCAGAGATCAAATCAGAGAAATATGAGGAGTCAGATAGATACCCAGTCTTTGATTAGATCTACTATTGCTATATATTTCTAGAGGGATTGTTAGGAGTGTCAGTAAAAAGAGACTGTTAGTTACTTCACAATAAAGAGACTCACATTGTAACAACTGTTCTCTGGTCTTGGGCTCTGGAGGCAGTACAACATCCACTATATTCACTACAGACACACAAACACATTGACAGAGAGAGGGAATGTTATCATCAGACCATATTCCACATGTATATGACTAGTAGGGAACTTTCAATGGTCTAAAGTTGATGTTCTTATTGTTTTCAACACACCTGTAGTGGAGATCTTGGTCCATTCTCCTTTAAGGAAGTCTTCTAGTTTCTCTCTCAGTTCAGACACAGTCTTACTCACATCTCCAAAGTACTGAAGAGGACGGACAACGATGCTGGGTAAGTCTGAAGATACACTGATACTGGAGAGAGACTGATACCTCTGGAGAGAGAGAGAGAGACTGATAACTCTGGAGAGAGAGAGAGAGAGAGAGACTGATAACTCTGGAGAGAGAGAGAGAGAGAGAGACTGATATCTCTGGAGAGAGAGAGAGAGAGAGACTGATAACTCTGGAGAGAGAGAGAGAGAGAGAGACTGATAACTCTGGAGAGAGAGAGAGAGAGAGAGAGAGAGAGAGACTGATATCTCTGGAGAGAGAGAGAGAGAGACTGATAACTCTGGAGAGAGAGAGAGAGAGAGAGACTGATAACTCTGGAGAGAGAGAGAGAGAGAGACTGATAACTCTGGAGAGAGAGAGAGAGAGAGAGAGAGAGAGACTGATATCTCTGGAGAGAGAGAGAGAGAGAGACTGATAACTCTGGAGAGAGAGAGAGAGAGAGAGACTGATAACTCTGGAGAGAGAGAGAGAGAGAGAGAGAGAGGGAGAGACAGAGAGAGAGAGAGACTGATAACTCTGGAGAGAGAGAGAGAGGGAGAGACAGAGAGAGAGACAGAGAGAGACCGACAGAGAGAGGGAGAGAAAGGGACGGAGAGAGGGAGAGACAGAGAGAGGGAGAGACCGAGAGAGACAGGGACAGAGAGAGGGAGAGACAAGGACAGAGAGAGGGAGAGACAGAGACAGAGAGAGGGAGAGACAGAGACAGAGAGAGAGAGGGTCGGACAGAGAGAGAGAGGGTCGGACAGAGAGAGAGAGGGTCGGACAGAGAGAGAGAGGGTCGGACAGAGAGAGAGAGGGTCGGACAGAGAGAGAGAGGGTCGGACAGAGAGAGAGAGGGTCGGACAGAGAGAGAGAGGGTCGGACAGAGAGAGAGAGGGTCGGACAGAGAGAGAGAGGGTCAGACAGAGAGAGAGAGGGTCAGACAGAGAGAGAGAGGGTCAGACAGAGAGAGAGAGGGACGACAGAGAGAGAGAGGGACGACAGAGAGAGAGAGAGGGACGACAGAGAGAGAGAGAGGGACGACAGAGAGAGAGAGAGAGGGACGACAGAGAGAGAGAGGGACGGACAGAGAGAGACAGAGGGACGGACAGAGAGAGAGAGAGAGAGAGAGAGAGAGAGAGAGAGGGACGGACAGAGAGAGAGAGAGAGAGACGGACAGAGAGAGAGAGAGAGGGACGGACAGACAGAGAGAGAGAGAGGGACGACAGAGAGAGCGATAGGGACGACAGAGAGAGAGAGAGGGACGACAGAGAGAGAGAGAGGGACGACAGAGAGAGAGAGAGGGACGACAGAGAGAGAGAGAGGGACGACAGAGAGAGAGAGAGGGACGACAGAGAGAGAGAGAGGGACGACAGAGAGAGAGAGAGGGACGACAGAGAGAGAGAGAGGGACGACAGAGAGAGAGAGAGGGACGACAGAGAGAGAGAGAGAGGGACGACAGAGAGAGAGAGAGGGACGGACAGAGAGAGAGAGGGACGGACAGAGAGAGAGAGAGGGACGGACAGAGAGAGAGAGGGACGACAGAGAGAGAGAGGGACGACAGAGAGAGAGAGGGAGCGACAGGGACGGACAGAGAGAGAGAGGGACGGCAGAGAGAGAGAGAGGGACGGCAGAGAGAGAGAGAGGGACGGCAGAGAGAGAGAGAGAGGGACGGCAGAGAGAGAGAGAGACGGACGACAGAGAGAGAGAGACGGACGACAGAGAGAGAGAGAGAGGGACGGACAGAGAGAGAGAGGGGTGGACAGAGAGAGAGAGGGTTGGACAGAGAGAGAAAGGGACGGACAGAGAGAGAGAGGGGCGGACAGAGAGAGAAAGGGACGGACAGAGAGAGAGAGGGACGGACCGAGAGAGAGAGGGGTGGACAGAGAGAGAGAGGGGTGGACAGAGAGAGAGAGGGGTGGACAGAGAGAGAGAGAGAGGGACGGACAGAGAGAGAGAGAGAGGGACGGACAGAGAGAGAGGAACGGACAGACAGAGAGAGAGAGAGGGAGCGACAGGGACGGACAGAGAGAGAGAGAGAGGGACGACAGAGAGAGAGAGAGAAGGACGACAGAGAGAGAGAGAGGGACGGACAGAGAGAGAGAGAGGGACGGACAGAGAGAGAGAGAGGGACGGACAGAGAGAGAGAGAGGGACGGACAGAGAGAGAGGGACGACAGAGAGAGAGAGGGACGACAGAGAGAGAGAGGGAGCGACAGGGACGGACAGAGAGAGAGAGGGACGGCAGAGAGAGAGAGAGGGACG
Organism: Oncorhynchus mykiss; assembly: GCF_057628025.1. Taxonomy (NCBI): domain Eukaryota; kingdom Metazoa; phylum Chordata; class Actinopteri; order Salmoniformes; family Salmonidae; genus Oncorhynchus; species Oncorhynchus mykiss. The sequence goes on along the minus strand of NC_143025.1, from coordinate 5,102,428 downwards.
GCAGAGAGAGAGAGAGGGACGGCAGAGAGAGAGAGAGAGGGACGGCAGAGAGAGAGAGAGACGGACGACAGAGAGAGAGAGAGACGGACGACAGAGAGAGAGCGAGAGGGACGGACAGAGAGAGAGAGGGGTGGACAGAGAGAGAGAGGGTTGGACAGAGAGAGAAAGGGACGGACAGAGAGAGAGAGGGGCGGACAGAGAGAGAAAGGGACGGACAGAGAGAGAGAGGGACGGACAGAGAGAGAGAGGGGTGGACAGAGAGAGAGAGGGGTGGACAGAGAGAGAGAGGGGTGGACAGAGAGAGAGAGGGGTGGACAGAGAGAGAGAGGGACGGACAGAGAGAGAGAGAGGGACGGACTGAGAGAGAGGAACGGACAGACAGAGAGAGAGAGGGAGCGACAGGGACGGACAGAGAGAGAGAGAGGGACGGACAGAGAGAGAGAGAGGGACGGACAGAGAGAGAGAGAGGGACGGACGGAGAGAGAGAGAGAGAGAGAGAGAGAGGGACGGACAGGGAGAGAGGGAGAGGGACGGACAGGGAGAGGGACGGACAGACAGAGAGAGGGAGAGACCGACAGAGAGGGATAGAGGGACAGACAGGGAAAGAGAGAGAGACAGGACAACATAATGATTGAGATGAATAGTTTCACATGAAGTTAATTTCATATCACATGTAACAAGACAGTTTAGTTACCTGGAGGAAATGGATGTGATCCTCTGTGTGTGAGAGCTGCTCCAGCTCAGTGCTTCTCTTCCTCAGCTCAGCTATCTCCTGCTTCAGTTGCTCCAGGAGTCCTTCAGCTTGACTCACTTGAGCCTTCTCTTGGGCTCTGATCAGCTCCTTCACCTCAGAGCTCCTTCTCTCAATGGAGCGGATCAGCTCAGTAAAGATCTGATCACTGTCCTCCACTGCTGACTGTGCAGAGAGCTGGAGAGAGAGAGAGAGAGACAGAGAAAGAGAGAGCGAGAGAAAGAGACAGAGAGACAGAGAGAGAGACGGAGAGAGAGAGAGAGAGAGAGAGAGACAGTAGGTTCAGTAGTCTATCTACACCTCATTGAGTCAGACCTCTGCCACCCTGCTCTCCAGGTCCACCAGGCCTTGTCCTCCCTCCTGGACAGACAGGTACAGAACACCTCTTGGTCCTGCTCTACTCTCCTCCCTCCTGGACAGACAGGTACAGAACACCAGCCTCTCTTTTCCGGGCAAGAAAGATTCTGTCCACCAACATGTCTTCTGTTTTGACATCAATACCGTAGTTCTTGGTAAACTCAGTTCAGCACGATGTATCTAGGAAGTTGTTTGAGTTTTATTTTAGTTTTACTATTGAGAGTTCCCTCTATTTGTGCTTTCACTAGATTCATCATTGGCACAGAAAGAGAGTCCCTGTCTTCCTAACATTGATGTGACCACAACAATTCTCCTCAGATACTCCCTTCTCTCTGCAAAGGTATGCAATATCACCAGCAGGGTCAGATGTTCAAATCTGAGCAATGTTCCCATGATTGATAGTTTCCTGGTAGCTTTGCCACAACACGGTTTCTGTGTGTTTGTGTCATCTCATGTTTGACAAAGATAAACTAAGATTTTTTCCAATTTTTGCAGCCATTACTGACAAAATAATCAAATGTAATGTTTTTTACCAAAAACTCTACATGGAAAGCAGAAAGCTGTGATCAATTAAATACAACGTTAACTAGATATTATCTGTGTCATTTATAGCCTGGCACAGATAGTAAAACTACATTAAATACAACGTTAACTAGATATTATCTGTGTCATTTATAGCCTGGCACAGATAATAAAACTACATTAAATACAACGTTAACTAGATATTATCTGTGTCATTTATAGCCTGGCACAGATAGTAAAACTACTGTAGCGACCCGCACAGACAGCTGTGTGTTATGTGTTCGGCTAGTAGGTGGTTGTGTTGTACTTACCAGTTCCCAGTGTTCGCGGGGTCCGACATGCCAATCAACCTGCTATCTGCCAATCACAGGAATGCCTGGGATGTTCTGATGCCGGGCATCCTGGTGGTTGGCGGAGTGGCGTGGAGGGGGCGGGGCATTGGAAGTTAAGGTTCAGCCTTTGTTCTCTCTCTTACGTCTGGGCTTCACAAGAGAAGGTCCCGATTGGCTTGTGGGGTATCTTTCATTTATTTGGCGTGAGCTAAGGCCAAACAGTAGCCTGTGTAAAGTTGCTAATAAACCGTCAATTCGTAACTCAATCCTCTGTCTGGACAATTGTTCCTTTATGATCTAGTCAGGTCATTACACTACATTAAATACAACGTTAACTAGATATCATCGCCACATAACTTATGTCGAATTTAAAAGACACCGTTACCGTTAGTAACGTCTGTTACACTGTATCTTACAGGCAGCCTCACATAAAAACCTATTGGTTAACAAAGCTTTGATTATGACCAAAGTCTATAGTAGTGAAAACTCTCTCTCTCTATTCTAACTTACCACACATTCACATCACTGCCTCGACATGAATGTGTCCTGTCAGAGCCGTTTCCTGTCCGTTATCTGTTAACAGTCTCGAGCCACAGCTTAACCAATGAGCTACAAGGAGGACTGACAGTCACGAGCGGTGCAGCAGCCTCTGCAGCAGCAGCCTCCCCCGGGTCCTAGTGCCCGCCCGGTAAGACGGTTAAGATGCGATGGAACGGTTGACGGAGAGAAAATAAATCACAGAGAAAATATATTGACTGAGATATTGAATTGTTTAGGGAAGCTTTAGCTTTGGCTTTAATACATTCAGAAAATACTTGAAAACCAAACGAGAAAAGAATAGTAGCCCTCCTCAGGAACAACAAAACCCTCACAGACCAACTTCTTCTTCTATGACATAATGGAGGTCCTCAAACCAACGTTAAAGGCTCATGACGCCACCTACTGTTCTGGAGTGTGTTCAATCACGGTTTACACCACTCTAAATCCTCCTACCTAACTCAGAACTTCTGAGAAAATAAAAGAGTCCTACTAACTTATAATAGACCCTCCCCCATCCCCCAAATCTCTTCCAAGTGTAATGTTTACTGTTCATTTCTGATAGTTTATTTCACTTTTGTTTATTGTCTATTAAACTTTCTTTGGCAATGTAAACATATATTTCCATGCCAATAAAGCCCTATGAATTTAATTCAATTGAGAGAGAGACAGTTCCATTTTAATGTATAGGGGACATGAGTTGTCATGGTTACTCATGGTTATGTGATGAGGCAGCCCAGTCAGTTATATGAACCAGTCTATTCTCTGAAAGGGGTCCAGGCAGCCTGTTCCCAACAGTGGGGTCAGTGGGATTGGATAGGGGCCCCTCTCGCTCTCTCTCTCTCTCTCTGACTGGAGGAGAGAAGTGAAATGGTGCGTCTCCTCTGGTCAACAATACTCACCTTGAAAGACTTCACAGCTTTTTGGAGATTCTTCAGCTCCTTCTTTCTCTCCTGGAATCTCTGCTGGACCTTCTTCTGACTCATCCCCAGCTGCCTCTGTGGAGAATCACTCTTCAATGAGCTATCAAGCTTTATTAGTCCAGTAGATCAATAGTATAGTAATGTGACATAGGACCCATAGAGAGGAAGGTCGACAATCCTGAGGAAGTCCCTTTACAATATGATATTATGTTGCTATGTGAATCATTATAGTTTTTATGGTATGCCTACATGTATCAAGAGGTTGAGAATGAACTTTGGACTCATAAAAGGCCATTCACAATGATAATAGTGTTTGACTTTAGAACATGGTGATACATTTGGAGAATCTGGGTTAACATATCTATATACTCAAGGTTTGTGTTCATATTTGTGGATCCATTTCATATTGTATATAATATAATGATCTCATATTCAAACAGATTTAGTTCCTAATGTATCTTTAATTCTTTGTTTATCAGACAGTCACCAACAAGTTGTTCTGGTCTTACCTGTTTCTCAGTCCTCTCTGCTGCAGCTGACACTGTATCATGGCCTTTATGTTCATCCATCACACACAGCAGACAGATACACTGCTGATCGGTACGACAGTAAACCTCCAGCAGTTTGTCATGATGAGAGCAGATCTTCTCCTGTAGTTGTGCGGTGGCTTTGACCAGCTTGTGCTTCTTGAAAGCAGGTGATTCATAGTGAGATTGGAGGTGAGTCTCACAGTAAGAGGCCAGACACACCAGACAGGACATGAGGGCTTTCTGCTTTCTGGTCCCAGTGCAGACATCACACGCCACATCTCCAGGTCCAGCATAGCACAGAGCAGGAGGGGGAGCAGCCTGGAGTCCTGTCTTCCTCAGTTTCTCCACCAGCTCAGCCAACATGTTATTTTTCCTCAGATTAGGCCTTGGAGTGAAGGTCTCTCTGCACTGAGGACAGCTATAGACCCCTTTCAGATCATCCTGATCCCAGCAGCCCTCAATACAGATTCTACAGTAACTGTGTCCACAGATAGTAGTGACCGGCTCCTTCAGTAGATCCAGACAGACAGAACAACAGAACTGGTCCTGGTCCAGCAGAACTCCCTGTTGAGCCATTTGGACGGTTGTTCACTCTCACACAGACAGACGACAGAGACACTCAGATCAGTTTCGTTTCCTCAGAAGAGAGTTTGTGGGAGGGGAGGGACTTCCTGGTTCTGCCAGAGGGCTGGGGTTAGATGGAGGGAGGGGTTAGAGGAATGGATGAAGAGAGAGAGGAACTGCATGCAACAGCAAGAGGGAGACAAATAGTTTTGTTCCAAGTTTAGGGCCCTTAAGAAATACTAAAGAAAACAACTGTTATTTAAAACATAAGTCATTATTTAAGTTAACCGCAGCCATATTGTATTGTGCACTGAGCTGAGATCTTCCATTCTCCTCTGCGCTGGTTACACTTCTTTTCATAGCCTCTGAGGAGCTTCAGGAGTGTCTGGGCTTCTCTACCTGACCGTCTCATTACAACAGGCTGCCCTGGTGGGTCTGATACAGGAGTGTCTGGGCTTCTCTACCTGACCGTCTCATTACAACAGGCTGCCCTGGTGGGTCTGATACAGGAGTGTCTGGGCTTCTCTACCTGACCGTCTCATTACAACAGGCTGCCCTGGTGGGTCTGATACAGGAGTGTCTGGGCTTCTCTACCTGACCCTCTCATTACAACAGGCTGCCCTGGTGGGTCTGACACAGGAGTGTCTGGGCTTCTCTACCTAACCGTCTCATTATAACAGGCTGCCCTGGTGGGTCTGACACAGGAGTGTCTGGGCTTCTCTACCTGACCCTCTCATTACAACAGGCTGCCCTGGTGGGTCTGATACAGGAGTGTCTGGGCTTCTCTACCTGACCGTCTCATTACAACAGGCTGCCCTGGTGGGTCTGACACAGGAGTGTCTGGGCTTCTCTACCTGACCGTCTCATTATAACAGGCTGCCCTGGTGGGTCTGACACAGGAGTGTCTGGGCTTCTCTACCTGACTGTCTCATTACAACAGGCTGCCCTGGTGGGTCTTATACAGGAGTGTCTGGGCTTCTCTACCTGACGGTCTCATTACAACAGGCTGCCCTGGTGGGTCTCATACTGGAGTGTCTGGGCTTCTCTACCTGACGGTCTCATTACAACAGGCTGCCCTGGTATGGTCTTATACAGGAGTGTCTGGGCTTCTCTACCTGACCGTCTCATTACAACAGGCTGCCCTGGTGGGTCTGATACAGGAGTGTCTGGGCTTCTCTACCTGACCGTCTCATTACAACAGGCTGCCCTGGTGGGTCTGATACAGGAGTGTCTGGGCTTCTCTACCTGACGGTCTCATTACAACAGGCTGCCCTGGTGGGTCTGACACAGGAGTGTCTGGGCTTCTCTACCTGACCGTCTAATTACAACAGGCTGCCCTGGTGGGTCTGATTCAGGAGTGTCTGGGCTTCTCTACCTGACCGTCTCATTACAACAGGCTGCCCTGGTGGGTCTGATACAGGAGTGTCTGGGCTTCTCTACCTGACCGTCTCATTACAACAGGCTGCCCTGGTGGGTCTGATACAGGAGTGTCTGGCCTTCTCTACCTGACCGTCTCATTACAACAGGCTGCCCTGGTGGGTCTGATACAGGAGTGTCTGGGCTTCTCTACCTGACCGTCTCATTACAACAGGCTGCCCTGGTGGGTCTGATACAGGAGTGTCTGGGCTTCTCTACCTGACCGTCTCATTACAACAGGCTGCCCTGGTGGGTCTGATACAGGAGTGTCTGGGCTTCTCTACCTGACCGTCTCATTACAACAGGCTGCCCTGGTGGGTCTGATACAGGAGTGTCTGGGCTTCTCTACCTGACCGTCTCATTACAACAGGCTGCCCTGGTGGGTCTGATACAGGAGTGTCTGGGCTTCTCTACCTGACCCTCTCATTACAACAGGCTGCCCTGGTGGGTCTGATACAGGAGTGTCTGGGCTTCTCTACCTGACCGTCTCATTACAACAGGCTGCCCTGGTGGGTCTGACACAGGAGTGTCTGGGCTTCTCTACCTGACCGTCTCATTACAACAGGCTGCCCTGGTTGGTCTGATACAGGAGTGTCTGGGCTTCTCTACCTGACCGTCTCATTACAACAGGCTGCCCTGGTGGGTCTGACACAGGAGTGTCTGGGCTTCTCTACCTGACCGTCTCATTACAACAGGCTGCCCTGGTGGGTCTGACACAGGAGTGTCTGGGCTTCTCTACCTGACCGTCTCATTACAACAGGCTGCCCTGGTGGGTCTGATACAGGAGTGCCTGTCTGTCTGCTCACACTCAGGTACATGGAACACGTGTCTCCTATTTCTCCTGTACGTAACTCCCTCAGGGGTCATTACATCCTGTGACCTGGTTGCCACTGTTTTCACCACACGGGCCTCAACGCTCCATGTTTTCCCATCATGCATTTCCCCCCCTATCATTTGGACTGAGATCACGGAGCACCTTGGACCCTTTGTCATAGTACCTTTTCTGTTCCCTCTTTCCTCTCCGTTAAGAATCACCTCAGCTGAACTGTGAGGTGTTGTCTGTACGGACTACCTCTGAGACCTCATGACGAGCAAAGAATGACTCAATGTGAGTTATCAGCTGTTATCAGCTGAACTGTGAGGTGTTGTCTGTACGGACAACCTCTGAGATCTCATGACGAGCAAAGAATGACTCAATGTGAGTTATCAGCTGAACTGTGAGGTGTTGTCTGTACGGACTACCTCTGAGACCTCATGATGAGCAAAGAATGACTCAATGTGAGTTATCAGCTGTTATCAGCTGAACTGTGAGGTGTTGTCTGTACGGACTACCTCTGAGACCTCATGACGAGCAAAGAATGACTCAATATGAACTACTTCCTCTCCTCTATATGACAGTTAGTGTGTAGAAACAGAGTATAGAAACGACTTCCTCTCCTCAATATGACAGTTAGTGTGTAGAAACAGAGTATAGAAACGACTTCCTCTCCTCTATATGACAGTTAGTGTGTAGAAACAGAGTATAGAAACTACTTCCTCTCCTCTATATGACAGTTAGTGTGTAGAAACAGAGTATAGAAACTACTTCCTCTCCTCTATATGACAGTTAGTGTGTAGAAACAGAGTATAGAAACTACTTCCTCTCCTCTATATGACAGTTAGTGTGTGGAAACAGAGTATAGAAACGACTTCCTCTCCTCTATATGACAGTTAGTGTGTAGAAACAGAGTATAGAAACTACTTCCTCTCCTCTATATGACAGTTAGTGTGTAGAAACAGAGTATAGAAACGACTTCCTCTCCTCTATATGACAGTTAGTGTGTAGAAACAGAGTATAGAAACTACTTCCTCTCCTCTATATGACAGTTAGTGTGTAGAAACAGAGTATAGAAACGACTTCCTCTCCTCTATATGACAGTTAGTGTGTAGAAACAGAGTATAGAAACGACTTCCTCTCCTCTATATGACAGTTAGCGTGTAGAAACAGAGTATAGAAACTACTTCCTCTCCTCTATATGACAGTTAGTGTGTAGAAACAGAGTATAGAAACGACTTCCTCTCCTCTATATGACAGTTAGCGTGTAGAAACAGAGTATAGAAACTACTTCCTCTCCTCTATATGACAGTTAGTGTGTAGAAACAGAGTATAGAAACGACTTCCTCTCCTCTATATGACAGTTAGTGTGTAGAAACAGAGTATAGAAACGACTTCCTCTCCTCTATATGACAGTTAGTGTGTAGAAACAGAGTATAGAAACTACTTCCTCTCCTCTATATGACAGTTAGTGTGTAGAAACAGAGTATAGAAACTACTTCCTCTCCTCTATATGACAGTTAGTGTGTAGAAACAGAGTATAGAAACTACTTCCTCTCCTCTATATGACAGTTAGCAGATGTGTAGAAACAGAGTATAGAAAAGCTTGTCTGTTCAGATTGCTGACTTTGACGAAGGCTCACACTCTTCTCTGTTACTTCCTGCCCGTTTCTATAGAGATGACTTCCTTCAGATAGAACTGAAACGGGATGTGTCACACCCTGCGGTCGTAACCCAATGTCTAATCTAAATATCATTTTTTCCACCATTGCGGCCCATCAGGAAGTCCATGATCCAGTTGCAGAGGGAGGTGTTTAGTCCCAGGCTCCTTAGCTTAGTGAGGAGCTTTGTGAGCACTACGGTGTTGAACGCTGAGCTGTAGTCAATGAACAGCATTCAGCATTCTCATGTAACTGATCCTGTTGTCCAGGTGGGAAAGGACTGTGTAGAGTGCCATTGGGATTGCGTCATCTGTGGATCTGTTGGGGCGGTATGTGAATTGGTATGGGTCTAGGGTTTCCAGGATGATGCTGTTGATGTCTGATTTGATTTTAATAGGGGCACCTACAGTGGGGAGAACAAGTATTTGATACACAGCAGATTTTGCAGGTTTTCCTACTTACAAAGCATGTAGAGGTCTGTAATTTCTATCATAGGTACACTTCAACTGTGAGAGACGGAATCTAACAAAAATCCAGAAAATCACATTGTATGATTTTTAAGTAATTAATTAGCATTTTATTGCATGACATAAGTATTTGATAACCAGTAAGAATTTCAGCTCTCACAGACCTCTTAGTTTTTCTTTAAGAATCCCTCCTGTTCTCCACTCATTACCTGTATTAACTCAAATTAAATCAAGTAAATCACATTCCATGATTTTTAAGTAATTAATTTGCATTCTCCAATCACAGCCATTAAACTCTGTAAGTGTTTTAACCTTTATTTAACTAGACAAGTCAGTTAAGAACAAATTCTTATTTACAATGACGGCCTACCCCGGACAACACTGGGACAATTGTGCTCCACCCTATGGGACTCCCAATCACGGCCGGTTGTGATACAGCCTGGATTCAAACCAGGGACTGTAGTGACACCTCTTGTACTGAGATGCAGTGCCTGTCAGGTGCGTGAATGAGGACCCAAAAGCGAATTAACAAAACAGAGTTTCTTTAATGACGAAACACACGTAGGCTCAGATGGACAGGCAGATTCCGACAGGACAGGACAAGGTTAGATGAACAGGCAGATTCCGACAGGACAGGACAAGGTTGCAGCAAACACGACGATAGTCTGGTTCAGGCATGAGAAACACAAACGAGAATCCGACAAAGACAGAAGCAGGAACAGAGAGAGATATAGAGACCTAATCAGAGGGAAAAAGGGAACAGGTGGGAAAAGGGGTGAACGAGGTAGTTAGAGAAGACAAGGAACAGCTGGGGGAAGGAGGGTAAGAAAAGGCAACCCAATACGACCAGCAGAGGGAGACAGGGTAAAGAGAAAAAGAACAGGAACAGGACACAACATGACAATACATGACAGTGCCTTTGACCACTGTGATACAGCCTGGATTCAAACCAGGGACTGTAGTGACACTGAGATGCAGTGTCTTAGACCCCAGCGCCACTCAGGAGCAGTGATCTAAGGCTGAGCCGTTGAGCATTGGAAAACCTCCCTGGTCTTTGTGGTCGAATCTGTGTTAGAATTCCACTGAGGGACCTTGCAGATACACTATATATACAACAGTATGTGGACACCCCTTACAGATACACTATATATACAGCAGTATGTGGACACCCCTTACAGATACACTATATATACAGCAGTATGTGGACACCCCTTACAGATACACTATATATACAGCAGTATGTGGACACCCCTTACAGATACACTATATATACAGCAGTATGTGGACACCCCTTACAGATACACTATATATACAGCAGTATGTGGACACCCCTTACAGATACACTATATATACACAGCAGTATGTGGACACCCCTTACAGATACACTATATATACAACAGTATGTGGACAACCCTTACAGATACACTATATATACAACAGTATGTGGACACCCCTTACAGATACACTATATATACAACAGTATGTGGACACCCCTTACAGATACACTATATATACAGCAGTATGTGGACACCCCTTACAGATACACTATATATACAGCAGTATGTGGACACCCCTTACAGATACACTATATATACAGCAGTATGTGGACACCCCTTACAGATACACTATATATACAGCAGTATGTGGACACCCCTTACAGATACACTATATATACACAGCAGTATGTGGACACCCCTTACAGATACACTATATATACAACAGTATGTGGACAACCCTTACAGATACACTATATATACAACAGTATGTGGACACCCCTTACAGATACACTATATATACAACAGTATGTAGACACCCCTTACAGATACACTATATATACAGCAGTATGTGGACACCCCTTACAGATACACTATATATACAGCAGTATGTGGACACCCCTTACAGATACACTATATATACAGCAGTATGTGGACACCCCTTACAGATACACTATATATACAGCAGTATGTGGACACCCCTTACAGATACACTATATATACAGCAGTATGTGGACACCCCTTACAGATACACTATATAATGATAATGGTAGTTGAACAGTTGTGTGTGTACTGCCTGGAATAATGAGCCTGTACACCCAGTAGAACCAGGAATGAAGAATGGTAGTGTAAACTGTAACTGTGCTGTAAAGCTATGAGCCAACTGGCTCTGATGCTCTGTACACCCAGTAGGACCAGGAATGAGGAATGGTAGTGTAAACTGTAACTGTGCTGTAAAGCTATGAGCCAACTGGCTCTGATGCCCTGTACACCCAGTAGGACCAGGAATGAAGAACGGTAGTGTAAACTGTAACTGTGCTATGAGCCAACTGGCTCTGATGCCCTGTTTCCTAGGTTGAAGAATGTATGGTTTTCTAGCCTTTAACTCACTGGCTATCAGACTGGGGTTTTTAGTGTGTAAATAAAGAACTTCATGTAGAAGCTAAGACAAGACAGGAAGCAAAGAAACCATCGTCCAATCAGAGAGACAGGAGGCAAAGAAACCATCGTCCAATCAGAGAGACAGGAGGCAAAGAAACCATCGTCCAATCAGAGAGACCGGAGGCAAAGAAACCATCGTCCAATCAGAGAGACAGGAGGCAAAGAAACCATCGTCCAATCAGAGAGACAGGAGGCAAAGAAACCATCGTCCAATCAGAGAAACAGGAGGCAAAGAAACCATCGTCCAATCAGAGAGACCGGAGGCAAAGAAACCATCGTCCAATCAGAGAGACAGGAGGCAAAGAAACCATCGTCCAATCAGAGAGACAGGAGGCTAAGACAAGATTGTCCAATCAGAGAGACAGGAGGCAAAGAAACCATCGTCCATTCAGAGAGACAGGAGGCAAAGAAACCATCGTCCAATCAGAGAGACAGGAGGCAAAGAAACCATTGTCCAATCAGAGAGACAGGAGGCAAAGAAACCATAGTCCAATCAGAGAGACAGGAGGCAACGAAACCATCGTCCAATCAGAGAGACAGGAGGCAAAGAAACCATCGTCCAATCACAGAGACAGGAGGCAAAGAAACCATCGTCCAATCAGAGAGACAGGAGGCAAAGAAACCATCGTCCAATCAGAGAGACAGGAGGCAAAGAAACCATCGTCCAATCAGAGAGACAGGAGGCAAAGAAACCATCGTCCAATCAGAGAGACAGGAGGCAAAGAAACCATCGTCCAATCAGAGAGACAGGAGGCAAAGAAACCATCGTCCAATCAGAGAGACAGGAAGCAAAGAAACCATCGTCCAATCAGAGAGACAGGAGGCAAAGAAACCATCGTCCAATCAGAGAGACAGGAGGCAAAGAAACCATCGTCCAATCAGAGAGACAGGAGGCAAAGAAACCATCGTCCAATCAGAGAGACAGGAGGCAAAGAAACCATCGTCCAATCAGAGAGACAGGAGGCAAAGAAACCATCGTCCAATCAGAGTTATACGTTCACAAAAGAGAAAAGGTGAGAACAACTCAACCTGGAATCCTCGTCTGGGTCCCTCTGGGGACTCTATGGCTTCAGAATCTACTAGATGGTGAGTTATAAGACTAATTTATAGTTAGTGTTATTGTCTTTAGATATTTTAAATATTCTGTGTCTTGAATGCCACGTCTTGAGTAGATATCCACAGTTACATAATTAGTATCTTATATAATGTGATAGAAAACCACAACAGGTTCTGAGTGGAAGTTCAGTTTGAAAATCTTTATCGATATACAAATGTTCACATGCAATGGTCCTGAGTGTTACAACAGTTTTCTCTCTCAGACGTGTCTGGTGCCGAACATGGAGATCTTCCTACCCAGGGCCAATCCCTCAGTGATGCCAACCTGATGTTTGAGGTTGGAGTTACACATCTATTAGCCTGGTCCCAGATCAGTTTGGGATGTCCTACTGACAACGACCATCAAGGTCAGCAAGAAAACACAAACAGGTCTGGGACCAGGCTAAACTTTAATGGGCATGTTGTCAAACTCTTTGTTTTTCCCTTCTAACCCACATCAGATCACTCCTAATCTTCTTTCTTATACATATTATATTATCTACCCATATTTCACTGATCGTTAGTTTCTTTCCTCTCCGTACAGTTCTTGTTGGGTGGAGTAGAGATCGACAAAGACAACAACATCATCTTGCTGGACCTGGAGATGGCATCTATGAGGCAGGGACGGGCCTTCCTGGCTCGCATCAACGACAACATCCCCAAGACCCTCTCTTCCATGGAGCAGATGGTGAAGGACCTGGAGGACCAGAGAGGGGGCTCTCCCTCTGGCTGCACCCCGCTTTGAGAGCCTCATCCTGGGCATAGTCTACTCTGCCCACCAGGCCAAGCTCCAGGAGAGAGAGGAGGACCAGGAGAAATGGGGAGAGGTGCTGAAACGTTTAGCTAATGTTACAGTCAACGAGCTGCGTAGACCGGAAGACATCACAACATTTACTTAGATTTGAATACAGACTGTTCATTAGCCTGGTCCCAGATCTGTTTGTGCTGTACTACAAAATACCAGTTGGTTAGATCGGAGTTGGCAAGGCAGCACAAACTGACCTGGGACCAGGCTAACTATTCATCAGTTTAAGGGACCAGGCTAACTATTCATCAGTTTAAGGGACCAGGCTAACTATTCATCAGTTTAAGGGACCAGGCTAACTATTCATCAGTTTAAGGGACCAGGCTAACTATTCATCAGTTTAAGGTACCAGGCTAACTATTCATCAGTTTAAGGGACCAGGCTAACTCTTCATCAGTTTAAGGGACCAGGCTAACTATTCATCAGTTTAAGGGACCAGGCTAACTATTCATCAGTTTAAGGGACCAGGCTAACTATTCATCAGTTTAAGGGACCAGGCTAACTATTTGTCAGTTTAAGGTACCAGGCTAACTATTCATCAGTTTAAGGTACCAGGCTAACTATTCGTCAGTTTAAGGTACCAGGCTAACTATTCATCAGTTTAAGGTACCAGGCTAACTATTCATCAGTTTAAGGTACCAGGCTAACTATTCATCAGTTTAAGGTACCAGGCTAACTATTCATCAGTTTAAGGTACCAGGCTAACTATTCATCAGTTTAAGGTACCAGGCTAACTATTCATCAGTTTAAGGGACCAGGCTAACTATTCATCAGTTTAAGGGACCAGGCTAACTATTCATCAGTTTAAGGTACCAGGCTAACTATTCATCAGTTTAAGTTGAAGAATCAATACACAAATCAAGTTCAAGATAAAAATCTATTTTTTAATAAAGTATAAAAAGTTTATAAAACGTAACAATTTTTCACCAGAAACAGAGGTTTATAAAACATCTGAAACACAAGATATGTGTTGGCAGACATATTTGAAACATCTGTGGATGTTGTGTTGTGTGGAGTCAAAGTCACGATTGAAACATCTGTGGATGTTGTGTTGTGTGGAGTCAAAGTCACGATTGAAACATCTGTGGATGTTGTGTTGTGTGGAGTCAAAGTCACGATTGAAACATCTGTGGATGTTGTGTTGTGTGGAGTCAAAGCCACGATTGAAACATCTGTGGATGTTGTGTTGTGTGGAGTCAAAGTCACGATTGAAACATCTGTGGATGTTGTGTTGTGTGGAGTCAAAGCCACGATTGAAACATCTGTGGATGTTGTGTTGTGTGGAGTCAAAGTCACGATTGAAACATCTGTGGATGTTGTGTTGTGTGGAGTCAAAGCCACGATTGAAACATCTGTGGATGTTGTGTTGTGTGGAGTCAAAGCCACGATTGAAACATCTGTGGATGTTGTGTTGTGTGGAGTCAAAGCCACGATTGAAACATCTGTGGATGTTGTGTTGTGTGGAGTCAAAGCCACGATTGAAACATCTGTGGATGTTGTGTTGTGTGGAGTCAAAGCCACGATTGAAACATCTGTGGATGTTGTGTTGTGTGGAGTCAAAGCCACGATTGAAACATCTGTGGATGTTGTGTTGTGTGGAGTCAAAGTCACGATTGAAACATCTGTGGATGTTGTGTTGTGTGGAGTCAAAGCCACGATTGTTCCTGTTTATAACAAAGGGAATGGAACATTTTCAATAAAACACATGATTTGAACAAGACAAAGGTAACAGATTACAAATGCAGACAGGAACCTGACTAAATAAAATAAACACGCGATTCAAAGTAAACTCAGCAAAAAAAGAAACTTCCCTTTTTCAGGACCCCGTCTTTCAAAGATAATTAGTAAAAATCCAAATAACTTCACAGATCTTCATTGTAAAGGGTTTAAACACTGTTTCCCATGCTCGTTCAATGAACCATAAACAATTATTGAGCATGCACCTGTGGAACGGTCGTTAAGACACTAACATTGAGCACGTCTGGGACCTGTTGGATCGGAGGGTGAGGGCTAGAACCATTCCCCTCGGAAAAGTCTGGGAACTTGCAGGTACCTTGGTGGAAGAGTGGGGTAACATGTCACAGCAACAACTGGAAAATCTGGTGCAGTCCATGAGGAGGAGATGCACTGCAATACTTAATGCAGCTGGTGGCCACACCAGATACTGACTGTTACTTTTGATTTTGACCCCCCCTTTGTTCAGGGACACATTATTACATTTCTGTTTGTCACATATCTGTGGAACTTGTTCAGTTTATGTCTCAGTTGTTGAATCTTGTTCATACAAATATTTACACATGTTAAGTTTGCTGAAAATAAACGCAGTTGACAGTGAAAGGACATTTCTTTTTTTGCTGAGTTCATATTGAAAACAGGTGCTTCCACATAGGTGTGGTTCCTGAGTTAATTAAACATTTAACATCCCATCATGCTCAGGGTTATGTGTAAAACCCCCCAGTTACCTGTTGTGGCTGGAAGAAGAGATTTTGGAGACTTTGAAAGAGGGGTCTCATAGATGGTTTAAGTGGTTGTTGTGTGTGTGTATCTCTCTTTGCCTTTCATCATTCAGGCAACCTGGTTATATGTCCATGGTATCACATCAGGACAAGTAAACCAAAGGATGTCCTATGTTTCCTTTCCTAGGATGTCGGGGCTTGCCAGACATTGATGCTGAAGTGAGTGACATATCTAATGAGTGTACCCTCTCGAATTGCATCGACCAGAGAGCCAATGATTTGGCTTCCTAATTTGCATAGGCTTCTGGTAGGCCGAGGCTTTTTGATGGTTGTCTGCAGATAAATGATGAAAACATTTGATGAAGATGGTGAATCCTCACTGCATGTCACACCCTGACCTTAGAGAGCCTTTTTATGTCTCTATTTGGTTCGGTCAGGGGGGGATTTGGGGTGAGCATTCTATGTTCTTTATTTCTATGATTTGTGTTTCTATGTTTTGGCCGGGTATGGTTCTCAATCAGGGACAGCTGTCTATCGTTGTCTCTGATTGGGAACCATACTTAGGCAGCCCTTTTCCCTCCTTCTGTGTGGGATCTGGTTCTTTGTTTGTGTGCAGGAAGTTTGCACAGCGAAGCTGTTCGGTCGTTGGTGTCTTTATTGTTTTGTTTTTTTCTAAAGTTTCACTTCGTTAATAAATGATGTGGAACTCAAAGAACGCTGCGCCTCGGTCTCATCCTTCTGATGACAGCCGTTACAAGTTCTAGCTGGGCAGACATTTTACGAACTGACATGTTGGAAAGGTGGCATCCTATGACAGCAATACGTTGAAAGTCACTGTGCTCTTCAGTAAGGCCGTTGTACTGCCAGTGTTTGGAGATTGCATGACTAGGTGCTCGGTGTTATACACGTCAGCAACAGGTGTGGCTGAAATGGTCAAATCGACTCAATTGAAGGGGTGTCCACATACTGCTGTATATATAGTGTATCTGTAAGGGGTGTCCACATACTGTTGTATATATAGTGTATCTGTAAGGGGTGTCCACATACTGCTGTATATATAGTGTATCTGTAAGGGGTGTCCACATACTGCTGTATATATAGTGTATCTGTAAGGGGTGTCCACATACTGCTGTATATATAGTGTATCTGTAAGGGGTGTCCACATACTGCTGTATATATAGTGTATCTGTAAGGGGTGTCCACATACTGTTGTATATATAGTGTATCTGTAAGGGGTGTCCACATACTGTTGTATATATAGTGTATCTGTAAGGGGTGTCCACATACTGCTGTATATATAGTGTATCTGTAAGGGGTGTCCACATACTGCTGTATATATAGTGTATCTGTAAGGGGTGTCCACATACTGTTGTATATATAGTGTATCTGTAAGGGGTGTCCACATACTGTTATATATATATATAGTGTATCTGTAAGGGGTGTCCACATACTGCTGTATATATAGTGTATCTGTAAGGGGTGTCCACATACTGTTGTGTATATATAGTGTATCTGTAAGGGGTGTCCACATACTGCTGTATATATAGTGTATCTGTAAGGGGTGTCCACATACTGTTATATATATATAGTGTATCTGTAAGGGGTGTCCACATACTGCTGTATATATAGTGTATCTGTAAGGGGTGTCCACATACTGCTGTATATATAGTGTATCTGTAAGGGGTGTCCACATACTGCTGTATATATAGTGTATCTGTAAGGGGTGTCCACATACTGCTGTATATATAGTGTATCTGTAAGGGGTGTCCACATACTGCTGTATATATAGTGTATCTGTAAGGGGTGTCCACATACTGTTGTATATATAGTGTATCTGTAAGGGGTGTCCACATACTGCTGTATATATAGTGTATCTGTAAGGGGTGTCCACATACTGCTGTATATATAGTGTATCTGTAAGGGGTGTCCACATACTGTTGTATATATAGTGTATCTGTAAGGGGTGTCCACATACTGCTGTATATATAGTGTATCTGTAAGGGGTGTCCACATACTGTTGTATATATAGTGTATCTGTAAGGGGTGTCCACATACTTTTGTATATATAGTGTATCTGTAAGGGGTGTCCACGTACTGCTGTATATATAGTGTATCTGTAAGGGGTGTCCACATACTGCTGTATATATAGTGTATCTGTAAGGGGTGTCCACATACTGTTGTATATATAGTGTATCTGTAAGGGGTGTCCACATACTGTTGTATATATAGTGTATCTGTAAGGGGTGTCCACATACTGTTGTATATATAGTGTATCTGTAAGGGGTGTCCACATACTGCTGTATATATAGTGTATCTGTAAGGGGTGTCCACATACTGCTGTATATATAGTGTATCTGTAAGGGGTGTCCACATACTGTTGTATATATAGTGTATCTGTAAGGGGTGTCCACATACTGCTGTATATATAGTGTATCTGTAAGGGGTGTCCACATACTGCTGTATATATAGTGTATCTGTAAGGGCTGTCCACATACTGCTGTATATATAGTGTATCTGTAAGGGGTGTCCACATACTGCTGTATATATAGTGTATCTGTAAGGGGTGTCCACATACTGTTGTATATATAGTGTATCTGTAAGGGGTGTCCACATACTGCTGTATATATAGTGTATCTGTAAGGGGTGTCCACATACTGCTGTATATATAGTGTATCTGTAAGGGGTGTCCACATACTGCTGTATATATAGTGTATCTGTAAGGGGTGTCCACATACTGCTGTATATATAGTGTATCTGTAAGGGGTGTCCACATACTGCTGTATATATAGTGTATCTGTAAGGGGTGTCCACATACTGCTGTATATATAGTGTATCTGTAAGGGCTGTCCACATACTGCTGTATATATAGTGTATCTGTAAGGGGTGTCCACATACTGCTGTATATATAGTGTATCTGTAAGGGGTGTCCACATACTGTTGTATATATAGTGTATCTGTAAGGGGTGTCCACATACTGTTGTATATATAGTGTATCTGTAAGGGGTGTCCACATACTGCTGTATATATAGTGTATCTGTAAGGGGTGTCCACATACTGTTGTATATATAGTGTATCTGTAAGGGGTGTCCACATACTGCTGTATATATAGTGTATCTGTAAGGGGTGTCCACATACTGCTGTATATATAGTGTATCTGTAAGGGGTGTCCACATACTGTTGTATATATAGTGTATCTGTAAGGGGTGTCCACATACTGCTGTATATATAGTGTATCTGTAAGGGGTGTCCACATACTGCTGTATATATAGTGTATCTGTAAGGGGTGTCCACATACTGTTGTATATATAGTGTATCTGTAATTGGTGTCCACATACTGCTGTATATATAGTGTATCTGTAAGGGGTGTCCACATACTGCTGTATATATAGTGTATCTGTAAGGGGTGTCCACATACTGCTGTATATATAGTGTATCTGTAAGGGGTGTCCACATACTGTTGTATATATAGTGTATCTGTAAGGGGTGTCCACATACTGCTGTATATATAGTGTATCTGTAAGGGGTGTCCACATACTGCTGTGTATATATAGTGTATCTGTAAGGGGTGTCCACATACTGTTGTATATATAGTGTATCTGTAAGGGGTGTCCACATACTGCTGTATATATAGTGTATCTGTAAGGGGTGTCCACATACTGCTGTATATATAGTGTATCTGTAAGGGGTGTCCACATACTGCTGTATATATAGTGTATCTGTAAGGGGTGTCCACATACTGCTGTGTATATATAGTGTATCTGTAAGGGGTGTCCACATACTGTTGTATATATAGTGTATCTGTAAGGGGTGTCCACATACTGTTGTATATATAGTGTATCTGTAAGGGGTGTCCACATACTGTTGTATATATAGTGTATCTGTAAGGGGTGTCCACATACTGCTGTGTATATATAGTGTATCTGTAAGGGGTGTCCACATACTGCTGTATATATAGTGTATCTGTAAGGGGTGTCCACATACTGTTGTATATATTGTGTATCTGTAATTGGTGTCCACATACTGTTGTGTATATATAGTGTATCTGTAAGGGGTGTCCACATACTGCTGTATATATAGTGTATCTGTAAGGGGTGTCCACATACTGTTGTATATATAGTGTATCTGTAAGGGGTGTCCACATACTGTTGTATATATAGTGTATCTGTAAGGGGTGTCCACATGCTGTTGTATATATAGTGTATCTGTAAGGGGTGTCCACATACTGCTGTATATATAGTGTATCTGTAAGGGGTGTCTACATACTGCTGTATATATAGTGTATCTGTAAGGGGTGTCCACATACTGCTGTATATATAGTGTATCTGTAAGGGCTGTCCACATACTGCTGTATATATAGTGTATATGTAAGGGGTGTCCACATACTGCTGTATATATAGTGTATCTGTAAGGGCTGTCCACATACTGCTGTATATATAGTGTATCTGTAAGGGGTGTCCACATACTGTTGTATATATAGTGTATCTGTAAGGGGTGTCCACATACTGCTGTATATATAGTGTATCTGTAAGGGCTGTCCACATACTGCTGTATATATAGTGTATCTGTAAGGGGTGTCCACATACTGTTGTATATATAGTGTATCTGTAAGGGCTGTCCACATACTGCTGTATATATAGTGTATCTGTAAGGGGTGTCCACATACTGTTGTATATATAGTGTATCTGTAAGGGGTGTCCACATACTGTTGTATATATAGTGTATCTGTAAGGGGTGTCCACATACTGCTGTATATATAGTGTATCTGTAAGGGGTGTCCACATACTGCTGTATATATAGTGTATCTGTAAGGGGTGTCCACATACTGTTGTGTATATATAGTGTATCTGTAAGGGGTGTCCACATACTGTTGTGTATATATAGTGTATCTGTAAGGGGTGTCCACATACTGCTGTATATATAGTGTATCTCTAAGGGGTGTCCACATACTGCTGTATATATAGTGTATCTGTAAGGGGTGTCCACATACTGCTGTATATATAGTGTATCTGTAAGGGGTGTCCACATACTGCTGTATATATAGTGTATCTGTAAGGGGTGTCCACATACTGTTGTATATATAGTGTATCTGTAAGGGGTGTCCACATACTGTTGTATATATAGTGTATCTGTAAGGGGTGTCCACATACTGCTGTATATATAGTGTATCTGTAAGGGGTGTCCACATACTGTTGTATATATAGTGTATCTGTAAGGGGTGTCCACATACTGCTGTATATATAGTGTATCTGTAAGGGGTGTCCACATACTGCTGTATATATAGTGTATCTGTAAGGGGTGTCCACATACTGTTATATATATAGTGTATCTGTAAGGGGTGTCCACATACTGTTGTATATATAGTGTATCTGTAAGGGGTGTCCACATACTGTTGTATATATAGTGTATCTGTAAGGGGTGTCCACATACTGCTTTATATATAGTGTATCTGTAAGGGGTGTCCACATACTGCTGTATATATAGTGTATCTGTAAGGGGTGTCCACATACTGTTGTATATATAGTGTATCTGTAAGGGGTGTCCACATACTGCTGTATATATAGTGTATCTGTAAGGGGTGTCCACATACTGTTGTATATATAGTGTATCTGTAAGGGGTGTCCACATACTGCTGTATATATAGTGTATCTGTAAGGGGTGTCCACATACTGTTGTATATATAGTGTATCTGTAAGGGCTGTCCACATACTGCTGTATATATAGTGTATCTGTAAGGGGTGTCCACATACTGTTGTATATATAGTGTATCTGTAAGGGGTGTCCACATACTGTTGTATATATAGTGTATCTGTAAGGGGTGTCCACATACTGCTGTATATATAGTGTATCTGTAAGGGGTGTCCACATACTGTTGTATATATAGTGTATCTGTAAGGGGTGTCCACATACTGCTGTATATATAGTGTATCTGTAAGGGGTGTCCACATACTGTTGTATATATAGTGTATCTGTAAGGGGTGTCCACATACTGTTGTATATATAGTGTATCTGTAAGGGGTGTCCACATACTGTTGTATATATAGTGTATCTGTAAGGGGTGTCCACATACTGCTGTATATATAGTGTATCTGTAAGGGGTGTCCACATACTGTTGTATATATAGTGTATCTGTAAGGGGTGTCCACATACTGCTGTATATATAGTGTATATGTAAGGGGTGTCCACATACTGCTGTATATATAGTGTATCTGTAAGGGGTGTCCACATACTGCTGTATATATAGTGTATCTGTAAGGGGTGTCCACATACTGCTGTATATATAGTGTATCTGTAAGGGGTGTCCACATACTGCTGTATATATAGTGTATCTGTAAGGGGTGTCCACATACTGCTGTATATATAGTGTATCTGTAAGGGGTGTCCACATACTGTTGTATATATAGTGTATCTGTAAGGGGTGTCCACATACTGTTGTATATATAGTGTATCTGTAAGGGGTGTCCACATGCTGTTGTATATATAGTGTATCTGTAAGGGGTGTCCACATACTGTTGTATATATAGTGTATCTGTAAGGGGTGTCCACATACTGTTGTATATATAGTGTATCTGTAAGGGTTGTCCACATACTGTTGTATATATAGTGTATCTGTAAGGGGTGTCCACATACTGCTGTGTATATATAGTGTATCTGTAAAGGGTGTCCACATACTGCTGTATATATAGTGTATCTGTAAGGGGTGTCCACATACTGTTGTATATATAGTGTATCTGTAAGGGGTGTCCACATACTGTTGTATATATAGTGTATCTGTAAGGGGTGTCCACATACTGCTATATATATAGTGTATCTGTAAGGGGTGTCCACATACTGCTGTATATATAGTGTATCTGTAAGGGGTGTCCACATACTGTTGTATATATAGTGTATCTGTAAGGGGTGTCCACATACTGCTGTGTATATATAGTGTATCTGTAAGGGGTGTCCACATACTGCTGTATATATAGTGTATCTGTAAGGGGTGTCCACATACTGTTGTATATATAGTGTATCTGTAAGGGGTGTCCACATACTGCTGTATATATAGTGTATCTGTAAGGGGTGTCCACATACTGCTGTATATATAGTGTATCTGTAAGGGGTGTCCACATACTGTTGTATATATAGTGTATCTGTAAGGGGTGTCCACATACTGTTGTGTATATAGTGTATCTGTAAGGGGTGTCCACATACTGCTGTGTATATAGTGTATCTGTAAGGGGTGTCCACATACTGCTGTGTATATAGTGTATCTGTAAGGGGTGTCCACATACTGCTGTATATATAGTGTATCTGTAAGGGGTGTCCACATACTGCTGTATATATAGTGTATCTGTAAGGGGTGTCCACATAATGCTGTATATATAGTGTATCTGTAAGGGGTGTCCACATACTGTTGTATATATAGTGTATCTGTAAGGGGTGTCCACATACTGCTGTATATATAGTGTATCTGTAAGGGGTGTCCACATACTGCTGTATATATAGTGTATCTGTAAGGGGTGTCCACATACTGTTGTATATATAGTGTATCTGTAAGGGGTGTCCACATACTGTTGTATATATAGTGTATCTGTAAGGGGTGTCCACATACTGCTGTGTATATATAGTGTATCTGTAAGGGGTGTCCACATACTGCTGTATATATAGTGTATCTGTAAGGGGTGTCCACATACTGTTGTATATATAGTGTATCTGTAAGGGGTGTCCACATACTGCTGTATATATAGTGTATCTGTAAGGGGTGTCCACATACTGTTGTATATATAGTGTATCTGTAAGGGGTGTCCACATACTGCTGTATATATAGTGTATCTGTAAGGGGTGTCCACATACTGTTGTATATATAGTGTATCTGTAAGGGCTGTCCACATACTGCTGTATATATAGTGTATCTGTAAGGGGTGTCCACATACTGTTGTATATATAGTGTATCTGTAAGGGGTGTCCACATACTGTTGTATATATAGTGTATCTGTAAGGGGTGTCCACATACTGCTGTATATATAGTGTATCTGTAAGGGGTGTCCACATACTGTTGTATATATAGTGTATCTGTAAGGGGTGTCCACATACTGCTGTATATATAGTGTATCTGTAAGGGGTGTCCACATACTGTTG
This sequence comes from Oncorhynchus mykiss, assembly GCF_057628025.1. Lineage (NCBI taxonomy): Eukaryota > Metazoa > Chordata > Actinopteri > Salmoniformes > Salmonidae > Oncorhynchus > Oncorhynchus mykiss. The sequence continues at coordinate 5,078,645 of NC_143025.1, read as the reverse complement.
TATATATAGTGTATCTGTAAGGGGTGTCCACATACTGTTGTATATATAGTGTATCTGTAAGGGGTGTCCACATACTGTTGTATATATAGTGTATCTGTAAGGGGTGTCCACATACTGCTGTATATATAGTGTATCTGTAAGGGGTGTCCACATACTGTTGTATATATAGTGTATCTGTAAGGGGTGTCCACATACTGCTGTATATATAGTGTATATGTAAGGGGTGTCCACATACTGCTGTATATATAGTGTATCTGTAAGGGGTGTCCACATACTGTTGTATATATAGTGTATCTGTAAGGGGTGTCCACATACTGTTGTATATATAGTGTATCTGTAAGGGGTGTCCACATACTGCTGTATATATAGTGTATCTGTAAGGGGTGTCCACATACTGCTGTATATATAGTGTATCTGTAAGGGGTGTCCACATACTGTTGTATATATAGTGTATCTGTAAGGGGTGTCCACATACTGTTGTGTATATAGTGTATCTGTAAGGGGTGTCCACATACTGCTGTGTATATAGTGTATCTGTAAGGGGTGTCCACATACTGCTGTGTATATAGTGTATCTGTAAGGGGTGTCCACATACTGCTGTATATATAGTGTATCTGTAAGGGGTGTCCACATACTGCTGTATATATAGTGTATCTGTAAGGGGTGTCCACATACTGCTGTATATATAGTGTATCTGTAAGGGGTGTCCACATACTGTTGTATATATAGTGTATCTGTAAGGGGTGTCCACATACTGCTGTATATATAGTGTATCTGTAAGGGGTGTCCACATACTGCTGTATATATAGTGTATCTGTAAGGGGTGTCCACATACTGTTGTATATATAGTGTATCTGTAAGGGGTGTCCACATACTGTTGTATATATAGTGTATCTGTAAGGGGTGTCCACATACTGCTGTGTATATATAGTGTATCTGTAAGGGGTGTCCACATACTGCTGTATATATAGTGTATCTGTAAGGGGTGTCCACATACTGCTGTATATATAGTGTATCTGTAAGGGGTGTCCACATACTGCTGTATATATAGTGTATCTGTAAGGGGTGTCCACATACTGCTGTATATATAGTGTATCTGTAAGGGGTGTCCACATACTGTTGTATATATAGTGTATCTGTAAGGGGTGTCCACATACTGTTGTATATATAGTGTATCTGTAAGGGTTGTCCACATACTGTTGTATATATAGTGTATCTGTAAGGGGTGTCCACATACTGCTGTGTATATATAGTGTATCTGTAAAGGGTGTCCACATACTGCTGTATATATAGTGTATCTGTAAGGGGTGTCCACATACTGCTGTATATATAGTGTATCTGTAAGGGGTGTCCACATACTGCTGTATATATAGTGTATCTGTAAGGGGTGTCCACATACTGCTGTATATATAGTGTATCTGTAAGGGGTGTCCACATACTGCTGTATATATAGTGTATCTGTAAGGGGTGTCCACATACTGCTGTATATATAGTGTATCTGTAAGGGGTGTCCACATACTGCTGTATATATAGTGTATCTGTAAGGGGTGTCCACATACTGCTGTATATATAGTGTATCTGTAAGGGGTGTCCACATACTGTTGTATATATAGTGTATCTGCAAGGTCCCTCAGTGGAATTCAAACACAGATTCGACCACAAAGACCAGGGAGGGTTTCCAATGCTCAACGGCTCAGCCTTAGATCACTGCTCCTGAGTGGCGCTGGGGTCTAAGACACTGCATCTCAGTGTCACTACAGTCCCTGGTTTGAATCCAGGCTGTATCACAGTGGTCAAAGGCACTGTCATGTATTGTCATGTTGTGTCCTGTTCCTGTTCTTTTTCTCTTTACCCTGTCTCCCTCTGCTGGTCGTATTGGGTTGCCTTTTCTTACCCTCCTTCCCCCAGCTGTTCCTTGTCTTCTCTAACTACCTCGTTCACCCCTTTTCCCACCTGTTCCCTTTTTCCCTCTGATTAGGTCTCTATATCTCTCTCTGTTCCTGCTTCTGTCTTTGTCGGATTCTCGTTTGTGTTTCTCATGCCTGAACCAGACTATCGTCGTGTTTGCTGCAACCTTGTCCTGTCCTGTCGGAATCTGCCTGTTCATCTAACCTTGTCCTGTCCTGTCGGAATCTGCCTGTCCATCTGAGCCTACGTGTGTTTCGTCATTAAAGAAACTCTGTTTTGTTAATTCGCTTTTGGGTCCTCATTCACGTACCTGACAGAAGAATCCGACCAAGAATGGACCCAGCGACTTCGGATCCTCTCCACTCAGCCGTCGAGATCCAGGGAGCGATGCTAGGCAGACACGAGCAGGAATTGTCTGCTGCTCGACATGCCGTTGAGACCCTGGCCGCCCAAGTCTCCAACCTCACAGAACAGGTTCACCATCTCCGCCTCGATCCACCGGCCACTTCCAGGGCTTTCGAATCTCCGGAGCCCAGAATCAATAACCCGCCGTGTTACTCTGGGGAGCCCACTGAATGCCGCTCGTTCCTCACCCAGTGTGATATTGTGTTTTCTCTCCAGCCCAACACTTACTCCAGGAGCACTGCTCGTATCGCCTACTATCTCTCCTTACTGGACGGGCTCGTGAGTGGGGCACGGCAATCTGGGAGGCAAGGGCTGAGTGTACTAACCAGTATCAGGACTTTAAGGAGGAGATGATACGGGTTTTTGATCGGTCTGTTTTTGGGGAGGAAGCTTCCAGGGTCCTGTCTTCCCTATGTCAAGGTAATCGATCCATAACAGACTACTCTATTGAGTTTCGCACTCTTGCTGCCTCCAGTGACTGGAACGAGCCGGCTTTGCTCGCTCGTTTTCTGGAGGGTCTCCGCGCGGAGGTAAAGGATGAGATTCTCTCCCGGGAGGTTCCTTCCAGCGTGGATTCCTTGATTGAACTCGCTATTCGCATAGAGCGACGGGTTGATCTTCGTCACCGAGCTCGTGGAAAGGAGCTCGCGTTCTTCGTTGCCCCCCTCTCCGCATCACTACCATCTTCCTCTGCCGGCTCGGGTGCTGAGCCTATGCAGCTGGGAGGTATCCGCATCTCGACTAAAGAGAGGGAACGGAGAATCACCAACCGCCTCTGTCTCTATTGCGGTTCCGCTGGTCATTTTGTCACTTCATGTCCAGTAAAAGCCAGAGCTCATCAGTAAGCGGAGGGCTACTGGTGAGCGCTACTACTCCTGTCTCTCCTTCAAGATCCTGCACTACCTTGTCGGTCCATCTACGCTGGACCGGTTCCTCAGCTTCCTGCAGTGCCTTGATAGACTCTGGGGCGGAGGGCTGTTTTATGGACGAGACCTGGGCTCGGGAACATGACATTCCTCTCAGACAGTTAAGGGAGCCCACGGCCTTGTTCGCCTTGGATGGTAGTCCTCTCCCCAGGATTCAGCGTGAGACGCTACCTTTAACCCTCACTGTCTCTGGTAATCATAGCGAAACCATTTCTTTTTTAATTTTTCGTTCACCTTTTACACCTGTTGTTTTGGGCCATCCCTGGCTAGTTTGTCATAATCCTTCTATTAATTGGTCTAGTAATTCTATCCTCTCCTGGAACGTCTCTTGTCATGTGAAATGTTTAATGTCTGCTATCCCTCCTGTTTCCTCTGTCTCTTCTTCACAGGAGGAGCCTGGTGATTTGACAGGGGTGCCGGAGGAATATCACGATCTGCGCACGGTGTTCAGTCGGTCCAGGGCCACCTCACTTCCTCCACACCGGTCGTATGATTGTAGTATTGATCTCCTTCCGGGAACCACTCCCCCCCGGGGTAGACTATACTCTCTGTCGGCTCCCGAACGTAAGGCTCTCGAAGATTATTTGTCTGTAGCTCTTGACGCCGGTACCATAGTCCCCTCCTCCTCTCCCGCCGGAGCGGGGTTCTTTTTTGTCAAAAAGAAGGACGGGTCTCTGCGCCCCTGCATAGATTATCGAGGGCTGAATGACATAACAGTGAAGAATCGTTATCCGCTTCCTCTTATGTCTTCAGCCTTCGAGATCCTGCAGGGAGCCAGGTTTTTCACTAAGTTGGACCTTCGTAACGCTTACCATCTCGTGCGCATCAGGGAAGGGGACCAGTGGAAGACGGCGTTTAACACTCCGTTAGGGCACTTTGAATACCGGGTTCTTCCTTTCGGCCTCGCTAACGCTCCAGCTGTCTTTCAGGCGTTAGTCAATGACGTTCTGAGAGACATGCTGAACATCTTTGTTTTCGTTTACCTTGACGATATCCTGATTTTTTCACCGTCACTCCAGATTCATGTTCAGCACGTTCGACGTGTCCTCCAGCGCCTTTTAGAGAATTGTCTTTTTGTGAAGGCTGAGAAGTGCACTTTTCATGCCTCCTCCGTCACATTTCTCGGTTCTGTTATTTCCGCTGAAGGCATTAAGATGGATCCCGCTAAGGTCCAAGCTGTCATTGATTGGCCCGTCCCTAAGTCACGCGTCGAGCTGCAGCGCTTTCTCGGCTTCGCGAACTTCTATCGTCGTTTCATCCGTAATTTCGGTCAGGTGGCAGCTCCTCTCACAGCCCTTACTTCTGTCAAGACGTGCTTTAAGTGGTCCGTTTCCGCCCAGGGAGCTTTTGATCTCCTCAAGAATCGTTTTACATCCGCACCTATCCTTGTTACACCTGACGTCTCTAGACAGTTCGTTGTCGAGGTTGACGCGTCAGAGGTGGGCGTGGGAGCCATTCTTTCTCAGCGCTCCCTCTCTGACGACAAGGTCCACCCTTGCGCGTATTTTTCTCATCGCCTGTCGCCGTCGGAACGTAACTATGATGTGGGAAACCGCGAACTGCTCGCCATCCGCTTAGCCCTAGGCGAATGGCGACAGTGGTTGGAGGGGGCGACCGTTCCTTTTGTCGTTTGGACTGACCATAGGAACCTTGAGTACATCCGTTCTGCCAAACGGCTTAATGCGCGTCAGGCTCGTTGGGCGCTGTTTTTCGCTCGTTTCGAGTTCGTGATTTCTTATCGTCCGGGCTCTAAGAACACCAAGCCTGATGCTTTATCTCGTCTCTTCAGTTCTTCAGTAGCCTCCACTGACCCCGAGGGGATTCTCCCTGAGGGGCGTGTTGTCGGGTTGACTGTCTGGGGAATTGAGAGGCAGGTAAAGCAAGCACTCACTCACACTCCGTCGCCGCGCGCTTGTCCTAGGAACCTTCTTTTCGTTCCCGTTCCTACTCGTCTGGCCGTTCTTCAGTGGGCTCACTCTGCCAAGTTAGCCGGCCACCCTGGCGTTCGGGGTACGCTTGCTTCCATTCGCCAGCGTTTTTGGTGGCCCACCCGGGAGCATGACACGCGTCGTTTCGTGGCTGCTTGTTCGGTCTGCGCGCAGACTAAGTCCGGTAACTCCCCTCCTGCCGGCCGTCTCAGGCCGCTTCCCATTCCCTCTCGACCGTGGTCTCACATCGCCTTAGATTTTATCACCGGACTGCCTTCGTCAGCGGGGAAGACTGTTATTCTTACGGTTGTCGATAGGTTCTCTAAGGCGGCTCATTTTATTCCCCTTGCTAAGCTTCCTTCTGCTAAAGAGACGGCACAAATCATCATTGAGAATGTTTTCAGAATTCATGGCCTTCCGTCAGACGTCGTTTCGGACAGGGGTCCGCAATTCACGTCTCAATTTTGGAGGGAGTTTTGCCGTTTGATTGGGGCTTCCGTCAGTCTCTCTTCTGGCTTTCACCCCCAGTCTAACGGTCAAGCAGAACGGGCCAATCAGACTATTGGTCGCATCTTACGCAGTCTTTCTTTTCGTAACCCTGCGTCTTGGTCAGAACAGCTCCCCTGGGCAGAATACGCCCACAACTCGCTTCCTTCGTCTGCGACCGGGCTATCTCCTTTTCAGAGTAGCCTCGGGTACCAGCCTCCGCTGTTCTCATCTCAGTTCGCCGAGTCCAGCGTCCCCTCCGCTCAGGCTTTTGTCCAACGTTGCGAGCGCACCTGGAAGAGGGTCAGGTCTGCACTTTGCCGTTATAGGGCGCAGACTGTGAGAGCTGCTAATAAGCGTAGAACTAAGAGTCCTAGATATTGTCGCGGTCAGAGAGTTTGGCTCTCCACTCAGAACCTTCCCCTTAAGACAGCTTCTCGCAAGTTGACCCCGCGGTTCATTGGTCCGTTCCGTATTTCTCAGATCATTAATCCTGTCGCAGTGCGACTTCTTCTTCCGCGATATCTTCGTCGCGTCCACCCGGTCTTCCATGTCTCCTGTGTTAAGCCCGTTCTTCGCGCCCCCGCTCGTCTTCCCCCCCCCCCCCCATCCTTGTCGAGGGCGCACCTATCTACAGGGTCCGTAAGATTTTGGACATGCGTCCTCGGGGCCGTGGTCATCAGTACCTAGTCGATTGGGAGGGGTACGGTCCTGAGGAAAGGAGTTGGGTTCCCTCTCGGGACGTGCTGGACCGTTCGCTGATCGATGATTTCCTCCGTTGCCGCCAGGTTTCCTCCTCGAGTGCGCCAGGAGGCGCTCGGTGAGTGGGGGGGTACTGTCATGTATTGTCATGTTGTGTCCTGTTCCTGTTCTTTTTCTCTTTACCCTGTCTCCCTCTGCTGGTCGTATTGGGTTGCCTTTTCTTACCCTCCTTCCCCCAGCTGTTCCTTGTCTTCTCTAACTACCTCGTTCACCCCTTTTCCCACCTGTTCCCTTTTTCCCTCTGATTAGGTCTCTATATCTCTCTCTGTTCCTGCTTCTGTCTTTGTCGGATTCTCGTTTGTGTTTCTCATGCCTGAACCAGACTATCGTCGTGTTTGCTGCAACCTTGTCCTGTCCTGTCGGAATCTGCCTGTTCATCTAACCTTGTCCTGTCCTGTCGGAATCTGCCTGTCCATCTGAGCCTACGTGTGTTTCGTCATTAAAGAAACTCTGTTTTGTTAATTCGCTTTTGGGTCCTCATTCACGCACCTGACAGGCACTGCATCTCAGTACAAGAGGTGTCACTACAGTCCCTGGTTTGAATCCAGGCTGTATCACAACCGGCCGTGATTGGGAGTCCCATAGGGTGGAGCACAATTGTCCCAGTGTTGTCCGGGGTAGGCCGTCATTGTAAATAAGAATTTGTTCTTAACTGACTTGTCTAGTTAAATAAAGGTTAAAACACTTACAGAGTTTAATGGCTGTGATTGGAGAATGCAAATTAATTACTTAAAAATCATGGAATGTGATTTACTTGATTTAATTTGAGTTAATACAGGTAATGAGTGGAGAACAGGAGGGATTCTTAAAGAAAAACTAAGAGGTCTGTGAGAGCCGAAATTCTTACTGGTTATCAAATACTTATGTCATGCAATAAAATGCAAATTAATTACTTAAAAATCATACAATGTGATTTTCTGGATTTTTGTTTTAGATTCCGTCTCTCACAGTTGAAGTGTACCTATGATAGAAATTACAGACCTCTACATGCTTTGTAAGTAGGAAAACCTGCAAAATCTGCTGTGTATCAAATACTTGTTCTCCCCACTTGTAGGTGCCCCTATTGAAATCAAATCAGACATCAACAGCATCATCCTGGAAACCCTAGACCCATACCAATTCACATACCGCCCCAACAGATCCACAGATGACGCAATCCCAATGGCACTCTACACTGCCCTTTCCCACCTGGACAACAGGATCAGTTACATGAGAATGCTGAATGCTGTTCATTGACTACAGCTCAGCGTTCAACACCGTAGTGCTCACAAAGCTCCTCACTAAGCTAAGGAGCCTGGGACTAAACACCTCCCTCTGCAACTGGATCATGGACTTCCTGATGGGCCGCAATGGTGGAAAAAATGATATTTAGATTAGACATTGGGTTACGACCGCAGGGTGTGACACATCCCGTTTCAGTTCTATCTGAAGGAAGTCATCTCTATAGAAACGGGCAGGAAGTAACAGAGAAGAGTGTGAGCCTTCGTCAAAGTCAGCAATCTGAACAGACAAGCTTTTCTATACTCTGTTTCTACACATCTGCTAACTGTCATATAGAGGAGAGGAAGTAGTTTCTATACTCTGTTTCTACACACTAACTGTCATATAGAGGAGAGGAAGTAGTTTCTATACTCTGTTTCCACACATCTGCTAACTGTCATATAGAGGAGAGGAAGTAGTTTCTATACTCTGTTTCTACACACTAACTGTCATATAGAGGAGAGGAAGTAGTTTCTATACTCTGTTTCTACACACTAACTGTCATATAGAGGAGAGGAAGTAGTTTCTATACTCTGTTTCTACACACTAACTGTCATATAGAGGAGAGGAAGTAGTTTCTATACTCTGTTTCTACACACTAACTGTCATATAGAGGAGAGGAAGTAGTTTCTATACTCTGTTTCTACACACTAACTGTCATATAGAGGAGAGGAAGTAGTTTCTATACTCTGTTTCTACACACTAACTGTCATATAGAGGAGAGGAAGTAGTTTCTATACTCTGTTTCTACACACTAACTGTCATATAGAGGAGAGGAAGTCGTTTCTATACTCTGTTTCTACACACTAACTGTCATATAGAGGAGAGGAAGTCGTTTCTATACTCTGTTTCTACACACTAACTGTCATATAGAGGAGAGGAAGTAGTTTCTATACTCTGTTTCAACACACTAACTGTCATATAGAGGAGAGGAAGTAGTTTCTATAGTCTGTTTCCACACATCTGCTAACTGTCATATAGAGTAGAGGAAGTAGTTTCTATACTCTGTTTCCACACATCTGCTAACTGTCATATAGAGGAGAGGAAGTAGTTTCTATACTCTGTTTCCACACATCTGCTAACTGTCATATAGAGGAGAGGAAGTAGTTTCTATACTCTGTTTCTACACACTAACTGTCATATAGAGGAGAGGAAGTAGTTTCTATACTCTGTTTCTACACACTAACTGTCATATAGAGGAGAGGAAGTAGTTTCTATACTCTGTTTCTACACACTAACTGTCATATAGAGGAGAGGAAGTCGTTTCTATACTCTGTTTCTACACACTAACTGTCATATAGAGGAGAGGAAGTAGTTTCTATACTCTGTTTCTACACACTAACTGTCATATAGAGGAGAGGAAGTAGTTTCTATACTCTGTTTCTACACACTAACTGTCATATAGAGGAGAGGAAGTAGTTTCTATACTCTGTTTCTACACACTAACTGTCATATAGAGGAGAGGAAGTAGTTTCTATACTCTGTTTCTACACACTAACTGTCATATAGAGGAGAGGAAGTAGTTTCTATACTCTGTTTCTACACACTAACTGTCATATAGAGGAGAGGAAGTAGTTTCTATACTCTGTTTCTACACACTAACTGTCATATAGAGGAGAGGAAGTAGTTTCTATACTCTGTTTCTACACACTAACTGTCATATAGAGGAGAGGAAGTCGTTTCTATACTCTGTTTCTACACACTAACTGTCATATAGAGGAGAGGAAGTAGTTTCTATACTCTGTTTCTACACACTAACTGTCATATAGAGGAGAGGAAGTAGTTTCTATACTCTGTTTCTACACACTAACTGTCATATAGAGGAGAGGAAGTAGTTTCTATACTCTGTTTCTACACACTAACTGTCATATAGAGGAGAGGAAGTAGTTTCTATACTCTGTTTCTACACACTAACTGTCATATAGAGGAGAGGAAGTAGTTTCTATACTCTGTTTCCACACATCTGCTAACTGTCATATAGAGGAGAGGAAGTAGTTTCTATACTCTGTTTCTACACACTAACTGTCATATAGAGGAGAGGAAGTAGTTTCTATACTCTGTTTCTACACACTAACTGTCATATAGAGGAGAGGAAGTAGTTTCTATACTCTGTTTCTACACACTAACTGTCATATAGAGGAGAGGAAGTCGTTTCTATACTCTGTTTCTACACACTAACTGTCATATAGAGGAGAGGAAGTCGTTTCTATACTCTGTTTCTACACACTAACTGTCATATAGAGGAGAGGAAGTAGTTTCTATACTCTGTTTCAACACACTAACTGTCATATAGAGGAGAGGAAGTAGTTTCTATAGTCTGTTTCCACACATCTGCTAACTGTCATATAGAGTAGAGGAAGTAGTTTCTATACTCTGTTTCCACACATCTGCTAACTGTCATATAGAGGAGAGGAAGTAGTTTCTATACTCTGTTTCCACACATCTGCTAACTGTCATATAGAGGAGAGGAAGTAGTTTCTATACTCTGTTTCTACACACTAACTGTCATATAGAGGAGAGGAAGTAGTTTCTATACTCTGTTTCTACACACTAACTGTCATATAGAGGAGAGGAAGTAGTTTCTATACTCTGTTTCTACACACTAACTGTCATATAGAGGAGAGGAAGTCGTTTCTATACTCTGTTTCTACACACTAACTGTCATATAGAGGAGAGGAAGTAGTTTCTATACTCTGTTTCTACACACTAACTGTCATATAGAGGAGAGGAAGTAGTTTCTATACTCTGTTTCTACACACTAACTGTCATATAGAGGAGAGGAAGTAGTTTCTATACTCTGTTTCTACACACTAACTGTCATATAGAGGAGAGGAAGTAGTTTCTATACTCTGTTTCTACACACTAACTGTCATATAGAGGAGAGGAAGTAGTTTCTATACTCTGTTTCTACACACTAACTGTCATATAGAGGAGAGGAAGTAGTTTCTATACTCTGTTTCTACACACTAACTGTCATATAGAGGAGAGGAAGTAGTTTCTATACTCTGTTTCTACACACTAACTGTCATATAGAGGAGAGGAAGTAGTTTCTATACTCTGTTTCTACACACTAACTGTCATATAGAGGAGAGGAAGTAGTTTCTATACTCTGTTTCTACACACTAACTGTCATATAGAGGAGAGGAAGTAGTTTCTATACTCTGTTTCTACACACTAACTGTCATATAGAGGAGAGGAAGTCGTTTCTATACTCTGTTTCTACACACTAACTGTCATATAGAGGAGAGGAAGTCGTTTCTATACTCTGTTTCTACACACTAACTGTCATATAGAGGAGAGGAAGTAGTTTCTATACTCTGTTTCAACACACTAACTGTCATATAGAGGAGAGGAAGTAGTTTCTATAGTCTGTTTCCACACATCTGCTAACTGTCATATAGAGTAGAGGAAGTAGTTTCTATACTCTGTTTCCACACATCTGCTAACTGTCATATAGAGGAGAGGAAGTAGTTTCTATACTCTGTTTCCACACATCTGCTAACTGTCATATAGAGGAGAGGAAGTAGTTTCTATACTCTGTTTCTACACACTAACTGTCATATAGAGGAGAGGAAGTAGTTTCTATACTCTGTTTCTACACACTAACTGTCATATAGAGGAGAGGAAGTAGTTTCTATACTCTGTTTCTACACACTAACTGTCATATAGAGGAGAGGAAGTCGTTTCTATACTCTGTTTCTACACACTAACTGTCATATAGAGGAGAGGAAGTAGTTTCTATACTCTGTTTCTACACACTAACTGTCATATAGAGGAGAGGAAGTAGTTTCTATACTCTGTTTCTACACACTAACTGTCATATAGAGGAGAGGAAGTAGTTTCTATACTCTGTTTCTACACACTAACTGTCATATAGAGGAGAGGAAGTAGTTTCTATACTCTGTTTCTACACACTAACTGTCATATAGAGGAGAGGAAGTAGTTTCTATACTCTGTTTCCACACATCTGCTAACTGTCATATAGAGGAGAGGAAGTAGTTTCTATACTCTGTTTCTACACACTAACTGTCATATAGAGGAGAGGAAGTAGTTTCTATACTCTGTTTCTACACACTAACTGTCATATAGAGGAGAGGAAGTAGTTTCTATACTCTGTTTCTACACACTAACTGTCATATAGAGGAGAGGAAGTAGTTTCTATACTCTGTTTCCACACATCTGCTAACTGTCATATAGAGGAGAGGAAGTAGTTTCTATACTCTGTTTCTACACACTAACTGTCATATAGAGGAGAGGAAGTAGTTCATATTGAGTCATTCTTTGCTCGTCATGAGGTCTCAGAGGTAGTCCGTACAGACAACACCTCACAGTTCAGCTGATAACTCACATTCAGTCATTCTTTGCTCGTCATGAGGTCTCAGAGGTAGTCCGTACGGACAACACCTCACAGTTCAGCTGATAACTCACATTCAGTCATTCTTTGCTCGTCATGAGATCTCAGAGGTAGTCCGTACAGACAACACCTCACAGTTCAGCTGATAACAGCTGATAACTCACATTGAGTCATTCTTTGCTCGTCATGAGATCTCAGAGGTAGTCCGTACAGACAACACCTCACAGTTCAGCTGATAACAGCTGATAACTCACATTGAGTCATTCTTTGCTCGTCATGAGGTCTCAGAGGTAGTCCGTACAGACAACACCTCACAGTTCAGCTGATAACTCACATTCAGTCATTCTTTGCTCGTCATGAGGTCTCAGAGGTAGTCCGTACAGACAACACCTCACAATTCAGCTGATAACTCACATTGAGTCATTCTTTGCTCGTCATGGGGTCTCAGAGGTAGTCCGTACAGACAACACCTCACAGTTCAGCTGTTCAGCTTTCAGTGATTTTGATCAGCTGTAGGGGTTCAAGCATGTCCCCTCAAGCCGACTGTACCCACAGTCTAATGGGTTACAGGAGAACGGTGTCAGAACAGTCAAACTACTGCTTAAGAAAGCTCTGGACTCAAAGACAGATCCGTATCTAGCTTTGTTAAACTAGAGGGCTCCTCCACTAAAACATGGTCTGTCTCCTGCAGAGCTGTTGTTCAACAGGAAACTCCAAACTAGGTTGTCCTCCTAGAAACAGAGCAGCAGGACGAGGTGATTCTTAACGGAGAGGAAAGAGGGAACAGAAAAGGTACTGTGACAAAGGGTCCAAGGTGCTCCGTGATCTCAGTCCAAATGATAGGGGGGGAAATGCATGATGGGAAAACATGGAACGTTGAGGCCTGTGTGGTGAAAACAGTGGCAACCAGGTCACATGATGTAATGACACCTGAGGGAGTTACGTCCAGGAGAAATAGGAGACACGTGTTCCATGTACCTGAGTGTGAGCAGACAGACAGGCACTCCTGTATCAGACCCACAAGGGCAGCCTGTTGTAATGAGACGGTCAGGTAGAGAAGCCCAGACACTCCTGTGTCAGACCCACCAGGGCAGCCTGTTGTAATGAGACGGTCAGGTAGAGAAGCCCAGACACTCCTGTATCAGACCCACCAGGGCAGCCTGTTGTAATGAGACGGGCAGGTAGAGAAGCCCAGACACTCCTGTATCAGACCCACCAGGGCAGCCTGTTGTAATGAGACGGTCAGGTAGAGAAGCCCAGACACTCCTGTGTCAGACCCACCAGGGCAGCCTGTTATAATGAGACGGTCAGGTAGAGAAGCCCAGACACTCCTGTATCAGACCCACCAGGGCAGCCTGTTGTAATGAGACGGTCAGGTAGAGAAGCCCAGACACTCCTGTATCAGACCCACCAGGGCAGCCTGTTGTAATGAGACGGTCAGGTAGAGAAGCCCAGACACTCCTGTGTCAGACCCACCAGGTCAGCCTGTTGTAATGAGACGGTCAGGTAGAGAAGCCCAGACACTCCTGTATCAGACCCACCAGGGCAGCCTGTTGTAATGAGACGGTCAGGTAGAGAAGCCCAGACACTCCTGTATCAGACCCACCAGGGCAGCCTGTTGTAATGAGACGGTCAGGTAGAGAAGCCCAGACACTCCTGTATCAGACCCACCAGGGCAGCCTGTTGTAATGAGACCGTCAGGTAGAGAAGTAAAACCTCCTCAGAGGCTGATTGAGGAAGTAGAAATGTGTTATTGAAATTAAGTGTTCACTAAGTGTAACCAGGATTTACAGAGAATTGTATTGCAATTTTAATTGCTTGATCTTGTAATAAGGCAGGTGAGGTGGCATATTGTATCGGAGGCCACGTGACCATTTAGGGGACGCGGGAGATCTCAACTCAACGCATGATACTTGTACGGCTCTGTTTAACTCGAATAAAGAAGGACTAATGTTTAAAAAAATAGTTGTTTTCTTTAGTATTTCTTAGACAACGAGACAGCCGACAGGTGAGGGCCCTGGCGGAGTGGTGTCAGGAAAATAACCTCTCCCTCAACATCATCAAATCGAAGGAGCTGATCGTGCACTTCAGGAAACAGCAGAGGGAGAACCTCCCCATCCACATTGACAGGACAGGAAACAGCAGAGGGAGAACCTCCCCATCCACATTGACAGGACAGGAGACAGCAGAGGGAGAAACTCCCCATCCACATTGACAGGACAGGAGACAGCAGAGGGAGAACCTCCCCATCCACATTGACAGGACAGGAGACAGCAGAGGGAGAACCTCCCCATCCACATTGACAGGACAGGAGACAGCAGAGGGAGAACCTCCCCATCCACATCGACAGGACAGGAGACAGCAGAGGGAGAACCTCCCCATCCACATTGACGGGGCCACAATGGAGAAGGTGAAAAGCTTCAAGTTCCTCGGCGTACACATCCCTGACAATCTGAAATGGTCCACCCACACAGACAGTGTGGTGAAGAAAGCACAACAGCACCTCTTCAACCTCAGGAGGCTGATGAAATGTGACTTGGCACATAATACCCTCTCAAACTTTTACAGATGCACCATCGAGAGCATCCTGTCGGGCTGTATCAGCGCCTAGTATGGGAACTGCACCGCCCGCAACCACAAGGCTCCCCAGAGGGTGGTCAGCCCAACACATCACCGGGGGCACTCTGCCTGCCCTCCAGGACATCTACACCACCCGGTATTACAGGCAGAACAAGAAGATCATCAAGGACCTCAGCCACCCGAGCCACGGCCTGTTCACCCTGCTACCATCTAGAAGATCATCAAGGACCTCAGCCACCCGAGCCACGGCCTGTTCACCCTGCTACCATCTAGAAGACCATCAAGGACCTCAGCCCCCCGAGCCACAGCCTGTTCACCCCGCTACCATCTAGAAGATCATCAAGGACCTCAGCCACCCGAAACACCTGCTACCATCCAGAAGATCAGTGCAGGTGCTTCAAAGCTGGGACCGAGAGACTAAAAACAGCTTTTATCTCAAGGCCATCATACTGTTAACTGTCACTAGATGGCTACCACCCGGTTACTCTACCCTGTCCTGAACTTTAGTCACTAGATGGCTACCACCCGGTTACTCTACGCTGTCCTGAACTTTAGTCACAAGACGGCTACCACCCGGTTAATCTACCCTGTCCTGAACTTTAGTCACTGTCACTAGACGGCTACCACCCGGTTACTCTACCCTGTCCTGAACTTTAGTCACTAGACGGCTACCACCCGGTTACTCTACCCTGTCCTGAACTTTAGTCACTAGACGACTACCACCCGGTTACTCTACCCTGTCCTGAACTTTAGTCACTAGACGACTACCACCCGGTTACTCTACACTGTCCTGAACTTTAGTCACTAGACGGCTACCCACCGGTTACTTTACCCTGTCCTGAACTTTAGTCACTAGACGGCTACCACCCGGTTACTCTACCCTGTCCTGAACTTTAGTCACTAGACGGCTACCACCCGGTTACTCTACCCTGTCCTGAACTTTAGTCACTGTCACTAGACGGCTACCACCCGGTTACTCTACCCTGTCCTGAACTTTAGTCACTGGACGGCTACCACCCGGTTACTCTACACTGTCCTGAACTTTAGTCACTGTCACTAGACGGCTACCACCCGGTTACTCTACCCTGTCCTGAACTTTAGTCACTAGATGGCTACCACCCGGTTACTCTACCCTGTCCTGAACTTTAGTCACTAGACGGCTACCACCCGGTTACTCTACCCTGTCCTGAACTTTAGTCACTAGACGGCTACCACCCGGTTACTCTACCCTGTCCTGAACTTCAGTCACTAGACGGCTACCACCCGGTTACTCTACCCTGTCCTAAACTTTAGTCACTAGACGGCTACCACCCGGTTACTCTACCCTGTCCTGAACTTTAGTCACTGTCACTAGATGGCTACCACCCGGTTACTCTACCCTGTCCTGAACTTTAGTCACTAGACGGCTACCACCCGGTTACTCTACACTGTCCTGAACTTTAGTCACTGTTACTAGACGGCTACCACCCGGTTACTCAACCCTGTCCTGAACTTTAGTCACTGTCACTAGACTGATACCACCCGGTTACTCTACCCTGTCCTGAACTTTAGTCACTGTCACTAGACGGCTACCACCCTGTTACTCAACCCTGTCCTGAACTTTAGTCACTAGACGGCTACCACCCGGTTATTCTACCCTGCACCTTAGAGGCTGCTGCCCTGTGTTCATAGTCATGGAATCACTGGTCACTTTAATAATGTGTACTGTATTACCCACTTCAATGTATATACTGTATTCTAGTCAAGGCCTGTCCTATTTAACTACTACTGTCCACTTCAT
Source organism: Oncorhynchus mykiss (assembly GCF_057628025.1). Lineage (NCBI taxonomy): Eukaryota > Metazoa > Chordata > Actinopteri > Salmoniformes > Salmonidae > Oncorhynchus > Oncorhynchus mykiss. The sequence goes on along the minus strand of NC_143025.1, from coordinate 5,062,256 downwards.
ATGTATATACTGTATTCTAGTCAAGGCCTGTCCTATTTAACTACTACTGTCCACTTCATATGTATATACTGTATTCTAGTCAAGGCCTGTTCTATTTAACTACTACTGTCCACTTCATATGTATATACTGTATTCTAGTCAAGGCCTGTCCTATTTAACTACTACTGTCCACTTCATATGTATATACTGTATTCTAGTCAAGGCCTGTCCTATTTAACTACTACTGTCCACTTCATATGTATATACTGTATTCTAGTCAAGGCCTGTCCTATTTAACTACTACTGTCCACTTCATATGTATATACAGTATTCTAGTCAAGGCCTGTCCTATTTAACTACTACTGTCCACTTCATATGTATATACTGTATTCTAGTCAAGGCCTGTCCTATTTAACTACTACTGTCCACTTCATATGTATATACAGTATTCTAGTCAAGGCCTGTCCTATTTAACTACTACTGTCCACTTCATATGTATATACTGTATTCTAGTCAAGGCCTGTCCTATTTAACTACTACTGTCCACTTCATATGTATATACTGTATTCTAGTCAAATTGTCTATGCATCACATCACAGTAAACAGTATATATATCTATATCTATCAATGCTTGTCCTAATATTTTCTTTTACTTTTTAGATTTGCCCTCTGTGAGCCAGGAACACAAGCATTGTTAGATATTACTGCACTGTTGGAGCTAGAAACACAAGCATTGTTAGATATTACTGCCCTGTTGGAGCTAGAAACACAAGCATTGTTAGATATTACTGCCCTGTTGGAGCAGGAAACACAAGCATTGTTAGATATTACTGCACTGTTGGAGCTAGAAACACAAGCATTGTTAGATATTACTGCCCTGTTGGAGCTAGAAACACAAGCATTGTTAGATATTACTGCACTGTTGGAGCTAGAAACACAAGCATTGTTAGATATTACTGCCCTGTTGGAGCTAGAAACACAAGCATTGTTAGATATTACTGCCCTGTTGGAGCTAGAAACACAAGCATTGTTAGATATTACTGCCCTGTTGGAGCAGGAAACACAAGCCTTGTTAGATATTACTGCACTGTTGGAGCTAGAAACACAAGCATTGTTAGATATTACTGCCCTGTTGGAGCCAGGAACACAAGCATTGTTAGATATTACTGCCCTGTTGGAGCTAGAAACACAAGCATTGTTAGATATTACTGCCCTGTTGGAGCCAGGAACACAAGCATTGTTAGATATTACTGCCCTGTTGGAGCTAGAAACACAAGCATTGTTAGATATTACTGCCCTGTTGGAGCCAGGAACACAAGCATTGTTAGATATTACTGCCCTGTTGGAGCCAGGAACACAAGCATTGTTAGATATTACTGCCCTGTTGGAGCTAGAAACACAAGCATTGTTAGATATTACTGCCCTGTTGGAGCTAGAAACACAAGCATTGTTAGATATTACTGCCCTGTTGGAGCTAGAAACACAAGCATTGTTAGATATTACTGCCCTGTTGGAGCTAGAAACACAAGCATTGTTAGATATTACTGCCCTGTTGGAGCTAGAAACACAAGCATTGTTAGATATTACTGCCCTGTTGGAGCCAGGAACACAAGCATTGTTAGATAGTACTGCCCTGTTGGAGCTAGAAACACAAGCATTGTTAGATATTACTGCACTGTTGGAGCTAGAAACACAAGCATTGTTAGATATTACTGCCCTGTTGGAGCCAGAAACACAAGCATTGTTAGATATTACTGCCCTGTTGGAGCTAGAAACACAAGCATTGTTAGATATTACTTTCCTGTTGGAGCCAGGAACACAAGCATTGTTAGATATTACTGCCCTGTTGGAGCTAGAAACACAAGCATTGTTAGATATTACTGCCCTGTTGGAGCTAGAAACACAAGCATTGTTAGATATTACTGCCCTGTTGGAGCCAGGAACACAAGCATTGTTAGATATTACTGCCCTGTTGGAGCTAGAAACACAAGCATTGTTAGATATTACTGCCCTGTTGGAGCTAGAAACACAAGCATTGTTAGATATTACTGCCCTGTTGGAGCTAGAAACACAAGCATTGTTAGATATTACTGCCCTGTTGGAGCTAGAAACACAAGCATTGTTAGATATTACTGCCCTGTTGGAGCCAGGAACACAAGCATTGTTAGATATTACTGCCCTGTTGGAGCCAGGAACACAGCATTGTTAGATATTACTGCCCTGTTGGAGCTAGAAACACAAGCATTGTTAGATATTATGATGGAACACAGATTAGAGCCATAAAGGAGACTAGACATCTACCACCCCACTAGCACTATCAGATTAGAGCCATGATGGAGACTAGACATCTAACACCATCAGAATAGCACAATAAGGGAGACGAGACATCTACCACTAATATACAAAATTATCTGTGGTACTGTATATTAACTATATACCACACCTCCTCAGTCCTTATCTGTGGTACTGTATATTAACTATATACCACACCTCCTCAGTCCTTATCTGTGGTACTGTATATTAACTATATACCACACCTCCTCAGTCCTTATCTGTGGTACTGTATATTAACTATATACCACACCTCCTCAGTCCTTATCTGTGGTACTGTCTATTAACTATATACCACACCTCCTCAGTCCTTATCTGTGGTACTGTATATTAACTATATACCACACCTCCTCAGTCCTTATTGATTAATTACAACACATAGGTGTATTATAAGGCATTATAAAGGTCATTAAAATAATGATACATACGTACTTCATAGAAACTGTTACCCTTCACATATTCTAACAACTCACATTTTAAATTCATTATGTCATTTGTTCCATGTTAAGGGCTCTAACCTTGGAACAAAACTATTTGTCTCCCTCTTGCTGTTGCATGCAGTTCCTCTCTCTCTTCCTCCATTCCTCTAACCCCTCCCTCCTTCTAACCCCACCCCTCTGGCAGAACCAGGAAGTCCCTCCCCTTCCCACAAACTCTCTTCTGAGGAAACGAAACTGATCAGAGTCTCTGTGTCGTCTGTCTGTGTGACAGTGAACAACCGTCCAAATGGCTCAACAGGGAGTTCTGCTGGACCAGGACCAGTTCTGTTGTTCTGTCTGTCTGGATCTACTGAAGGAGCCGGTGGTTATTCCCTGTGGACACAGTTACTGTAGAAGCTGTATTGAGGGCTGCTGGGATCAGGATGTTCTGAAAGGGGTCTATAGCTGTCCTCAGTGCAGAGAGACTTTCACTCCAAGGCCTAATCTGAGGAAAAATAACATGTTGGCTGAAGTGGTTGAGAAACTGAGGAAGACAGGACTCCAAGCTGCTCCCCCTCCTGCTCTGTGCTATGCTGGACCTGGAGATGTGGCGTGTGATGTCTGCACTGGGACCAGAAAGCAGAAAGCCCTCATGTCCTGTCTGGCGTGTCTGGCCTCTTACTGTGAGACTCACCTCCAACCTCACTATGAATCTCCTGCTTTCAAGAAGCACAAGCTGGTCAAAGCCACGGCACAACTACAGGAGAAGATCTGCTCTCATCATGACAAACTGCTGGAGGTTTACTGTCGTACCAATCAGCAGTGTATCTGTCTGCTGTGTGTGATGGATGAACATAAAGGCCATGATACAGTGTCAGCTGCAGAAGAGAGGACTGAGAAACAGGTAAGACCAGAACAACTTGTAGGTGACTGTCTGATAAACAAAGAATTAAAGATACAGTAGGAACTAAATCTGTTTGAATATGAGATCATTATATTATATACAATATGAAATGAATCCACAAATAAGAACAGAAACCTTGAGTATATAGATATGTTAACCCAGATTCTCCAAAAGTATCACCATTTTCTAAAGTCAAACACTAATATCATTCTGAGTGGCCTTTTATGAGTCCAAAGTTAATTCTCAACCCCTTGATACATGAAGTCCTACCATAAAAACTATAATCATTCACATAGCAACATCATATAATATTGGGACTTCCATATAATATAAGGGACTTCCTCAGGATTGTAGACCTTCCTCTCTATGGGTCCTATGTCACATTACTATACTATTGATCTACTGGACTAATAAAGCTTGATAGCTCATTGAAGAGTGATTCTCCACAGAGGCAGCTGGGGATGAGTCAGCAGAAGGTCCAGCAGAGATTCCAGGAGAGAGAGAAGGAGCTGAAGGAGCTCCAACAGGCTGTGGAATCTTTCAAGGTGAGTATTGTTGACCAGAGGAGACACACCATTTCACTTCTCTCCTCCAGTCAGAGAGAGAGAGAGAGAGAGAGAGGGGCCCCTATCCAATCCCACTGACCCCACTGTTGGGAACAGGCTGTCTGGACCCCTTTCAGAGAATAGACTGGTTCATGTAACCAGCTGGGCTGCCTCATCACATAACCATGACGACTCATGTCCCCTATACATTAAAATGGAACTGTCTCTCTCTCAATTGAATTAAATTCATGGGGCTTTATTGGCATGGAAATATATGTTTACATTGCCAAAGCAAGTTTAATAGACAATAAACAAAAGTGAAATAAACAATCAGAAATTAACAGTAAACATTACACTTGGAAGTGATTTGGGGGATGGGGGAGGGTCTATTAGAAGTTAGTAGGACTCTTTTATTTTCTCAGAAGTACTGAGTTAGGTAGGAGGATTTAGAGTGGTGTAAACCGTGATTGAACACACTCCAGAACAGTAGGTGGCGCCATGCACCTTTAATGTTGGTTTGAGGACCTCCATTATATCATAGAAGAAGAAGTTGGTCTGTGAGGGTTTTGTTGTTCCTGAGGAGGGCTACTATTCTTTTCTATTTTGGTTTTCAAGTATTTTCAGAATGTATTAAAGCCAAAGCTAAAGCTTCCCTAAACAATTCAATATATCAGTCAATATATTTTCTCTGTGATTTATTTTCTCTCCGTCAACCGTTCCATCGCATCTTAACCGTCTTACCGGGCGGGCACTAGGACCCGGGGGAGGCTGCTGCTGCAGAGGCTGCTGCACCGCTCGTGACTGTCAGTCCTCCTTGTAGCTCATTGGTTAAGCTGTGGCTCGAGACTGTTAACAGTTAACGGACAGGAAACGGCTCTGACAGGACACATTCATGTCGAGGCAGTGATGTGAATGTGTGGTAAGTTAGAATAGAGAGAGAGAGTTTTCACTACTATAGACTTTGGTCATAATAAAAGCTTTGTTAACCAATAGGTTTTTATGTGAGGCTGCCTGTAAGTTACAGTGTAACAGACGTTACTAACGGTGTCTTTTAAATTGGACATAAGTTATGTGGCGATGATATCTAGTTAACGTTGTATTTAATGTAGTGTAATGACCTGACTAGATCATAAAGGAACAATTGTCCAGACAGAGGATTGAGTTACGAATTGACGGTTTATTAGCAACTTTACACAGGCTACTGTTTGGCCTTAGCTCACGCCAAATAAATGAAAGATACCCCACAAGCCAATCGGGACCTTCTCTTGTGAAGCCCAGACGTAAGAGAGAGAACAAAGGCTGAACCTTAACTTCCAATGCCCCGCCCCCTCCACGCCACTCCGCCAACCACCAGGATGCCCGGCATCAGAACATCCCAGGCATTCCTGTGATTGGCAGATAGCAGGTTGATTGGCATGTCGGACCCCGCGAACACTGGGAACTGGTAAGTACAACACAACCACCTACTAGCCGAACACATAACACACAGCTGTCTGTGCGGGTCGCTACAGTAGTTTTACTATCTGTGCCAGGCTATAAATGACACAGATAATATCTAGTTAACGTTGTATTTAATGTAGTTTTACTATCTGTGCCAGGCTATAAATGACACAGATAATATCTAGTTAACGTTGTATTTAATGTAGTTTTACTATCTGTGCCAGGCTATAAATGACACAGATAATATCTAGTTAACGTTGTATTTAATGTAGTTTTACTATCTGTGCCAGGCTATAAATGACACAGATAATATCTAGTTAACGTTGTATTTAATGTAGTTTTACTATCTGTGCCAGGCTATAAATGACAGATAATATCTAGTTGACGTTGTATTTAATGTAGTTTTACTATCTGTGCCAGGCTATAAATGACACAGATAATATCTAGTTAACGTTGTATTTAATTGATCACAGCTTTCTGCTTTCCATGTAGAGTTTTTGGTAAAAAACATTACATTTGACTATTTTGTCAGTAATGGCTGCAAAAATTGGAAAAAAATCTTAATTTATCTTTGTCAAACATGAGATGACACAAACACACAGAGACAGTGTTGTGGCAAAGCTACCAGGAAACTATCAATCATGGGAACATTGCTCAGATTTGAACATCTGACCCTGCTGGTGATATTGCAGAGAGAAGGGAGTATCTGAGGAGAATTGTTGTGGTCACATCAATGTTAGGAAGACAGGGACTCTCTTTCCGTGCCAATGATGAATCTAGTGAAAACACAAATAGAGGGAACTCTCAATAGTAAAACTAAAATAAAACTCAAACAACTTCCTAGATACATCATGCTGAACTGAGTTTACCAAGAACTACGGTATTGATGTCAAAACAGAAGACATGTTGGTGGACAGAAACTTTCTTTCCTGGAAAAGAGAGGCTGGTGTTCTGTACCTGTCTGTCCATGAGGGAGGAGAGTAGAGCAGGATCAAGAGGTGTTCTGTACCTGTCTGTCCAGGAGGGAGGAGAGTAGAGCAGGACCAAGAGGTGTTCTGTACCTGTCTGTCCAGGAGGGAGGAGAGTAGAGCAGGACCAAGAGGTGTTCTGTACCTGTCTGTCCAGGAGGGAGGAGAGTAGAGCAGGACCAAGAGGTGTTCTGTACCTGTCTGTCCAGGAGGGAGGAGAGTAGAGCAGGACCAAGAGGTGTTCTGTACCTGTCTGTCCAGGAGGGAGGAGAGTAGAGCAGGACCAAGAGGTGTTCTGTACCTGTCTGTCCAGGAGGGAGGAGAGTATAGAGCAGGACCAAGAGGTGTTCTGTACCTGTCTGTCCAGGAGGGAGGAGAGTAGAGCAGGACCAAGAGGTGTTCTGTACCTGTCTGTCCAGGAGGGAGGAGAGAAGAGCAGGACCAAGAGGTGTTCTGTACCTGTCTGTCCAGGAGGGAGGAGAGTAGAGCAGGACCAAGAGGTGTTCTGTACCTGTCTGTCCAGGAGGGAGGACAAGGCCTGGTGGACCTGGAGAGCAGGATGGCAGAGGTCTGACTCAATGAGGTGTAGATAGAGTGAGACAGTAGGTTCAGTAGTCTATCTCTCTCTCCGTCTCTCTCTCTGTCTCTTTCTCTCTCTCTCTTTCTCTGTCTCTCTCTCTCTCTCTCTCCAGCGCTCTGCACAGTCAGCAGTGGAGGACAGTGATCAGATCTTTACAGAGCTGATCCGCTCCATTGAGAGAAGGAGCTCTGAGGTGAAGGAGCTGATCAGAGCCCAAGAGAAGGCTCAAGTGAGTCAAGCTGAAGGACTCCTGGAGCAACTGAAGCAGGAGATAGCTGAGCTGAGGAAGAGAAGCACTGAGCTGGAGCAGCTCTCACACACAGAGGATCACATCCATTTCCTCCAGGTAACTAAACTGTCTTGTTACATGTGATATGAAATTAACTTCATGTGGAACTATTCATCTCAATCATTATGTTGTCCTGTCTCTCTTTCCCTGTCTGTCCCTCTTTCCCTCTCTGTCGGTCTCTCCCTCTCTCTGTCGGTCTCTCCCTCTCTCTGTCTGTCCGTCCCTCTCCCTGTCCGTCCCTCTCCCTCTCTCCCTGTCCGTCCCTCTCCCTCTCTCCCTGTCCGTCCCTCTCCCTCTCTCTCTGTCGTCCCTCTCTCTCTGTCCATCCCTGTCGCTCCCTCTCTCTCTGTCGTCCCTCTCTCTCTGTCCATCCCTGTCGCTCCCTCTCTCTCTCTGTCTGTCCGTTCCTCTCTCTCTGTCCGTCCCTCTCTCTCTCTCTGTCCATCCCTCTCTCTCTCGGTCCGTCCCTTTCTCTCTCTGTCCGTCCCTTTCTCTCTCTGTCCGTCCCTTTCTCTCTCTGTCCGTCCCTCTCTCTCTCTGTCCACCCCTCTCTCTCTCTGTCCACCCCTCTCTCTCTCTGTCCACCCCTCTCTCTCTCGGTCCGTCCCTCTCTCTCTCTCTGTCCGTCCCTCTCTCTCTCTGTCCACCCCTCTCTCTCTCTGTCCGTCCCTTTCTCTCTCTGTCTCTGTCCACCTCTCTCTCTCTCTGTCCACCTCTCTCTCTCTCTGTCCACCTCTCTCTCTCTGTCCACCCCTCTCTCTCTCTGTCCACCCCTCTCTCTCTCTGTTCGTCCCTCTCTCTCTCTCTCTCTGTCGTCCGTCTCTCTCTCTCTCTCTCTGCCGTCCCTCTCTCTCTCTCTGTCGTCCCTCTCTCTCTGTCGTCCCTCTCTCTCTCTGTCCGTCCCTCTCTCTCTCTCTGTCCGTCCCTCTCTCTCTCTCTGTCCGTCCCTCTCTCTCTCTCTGTCCGTCCCTCTCTCCCTCTCTGTCCGTCCTTCCCTCTCTCTCTCTCTGTCCGTCCTTCCCTCTCTCTGTTGTCTCTCTCTCTCTCTCTCTCTCTCTGTCTGTCCGTCCCTCTCTCTCTCTCTGTCCGTCCCTCTCCCTCTCTCTCTGTCCGTCCCCCTCTCTCTCTCTCTCTCTCTCTCTCTCTCTGTCCGTCCCTCTCTCTCTCTCTCTCTCTCTCTCTCTCTGTCGTCCCTCTCTCTCTCTGTCCGTCCCTCTCTCTCTCTGTCCGTCCCTCTCTCTCTGTCCGTCCCTCTCTCTCTCTGTCCGACCCTCTCTCTCTCTGTCTGACCCTCTCTCTCTCTGTCTGACCCTCTCTCTCTCTGTCTGACCCTCTCTCTCTCTGTCTGACCCTCTCTCTCTCTGTCTGACCCTCTCTCTCTCTCTCTGACCCTCTCTCTCTCTGTCTGACCCTCTCTCTCTCTGTCTGACCCTCTCTCTCTCTGTCTGACCCTCTCTCTCTCTCTGTCTGACCCTCTCTCTCTCTGTCTGACCCTCTCTCTCTCTGTCTGACCCTCTCTCTCTCTGTCTGACCCTCTCTCTCTCTGTCCGACCCTCTCTCTCTCTGTCCGACCCTCTCTCTCTCTGTCCGACCCTCTCTCTCTCTGTCCGACCCTCTCTCTCTCTGTCCGACCCTCTCTCTCTCTGTCTGACCCTCTCTCTCTCTCTTCCTCTCTCTGTCTCTGTCTCTCCCTCTCTCTGTCCCTGTCTCTCCCTCTCTCTGTCCCTGTCTCTGTCGGTCTCTCGCTCTCTCTGTCTCTCCCTCTCTCTGTCCCTGTCTCTGTCGGTCTCTCCCTCTCTCTGTCTCTCCCTCTCTCCGTTCCTTTCTCTCCCTCTCTCTCTGTCTCTCCCTCTCTCTGTCTCTTCCTCTCTCTTTCCTCGTCTCTCCCTCTCTCTGTCCCTGTCTCTTCCTCTCTCTGTCCCTGTCTCTCCCTCTCTCTGTCCCTGTCTCTCCCTCTCTCTGTCCCTGTCTCTCCCTCTCTCCGTCCCTGTCTCTCCCTCTCTCCGTCCCTGTCTCTCCCTCTCTCCGTCCCTGTCTCTCTCTCTGTCCATCCCTGTCGCTCCCTCTCTCTCTCTGTCCGTTCCTCTCTCTCTGTCCGTCCCTCTCTCTCTCTCTGTCCACCCCTCTCTCTCTCTGTCCACCCCTCTCTCTCTCTGTCCACCCCTCTCTCTCTCGGTCCGTCCCTCTCTCTCTCTGTCCGTCCCTTTCTCTCTCTGTCCGTCCCTTTCTCTCTCTGTCCGTCCCTCTCTCTCTCTGTCCGTCCCTCTCTCTCTCTGTCCACCCCTCTCTCTCTCTGTCCACCCCTCTCTCTCTCTCTCTGTCCGTCCCTCTCTCTCTCTGTCCACCCCTCTCTCTCTCTGTCCGTCCCTTTCTCTCTCTGTCTCTGTCTCTCTCTCTCTCTGTCCACCTCTCTCTCTCTCTGTCCACCCCTCTCTCTCTCTGTCCACCCCTCTCTCTCTCTGTTCGTCCCTCTCTCTCTCTGTTCGTCCCTCTCTCTCTCTCTCTCTGTCGTCCGTCTCTCTCTCTCTCTCTCTGCCGTCCCTCTCTCTCTCTCTGTCGTCCCTCTCTCTCTGTCGTCCCTCTCTCTCTCTGTCCGTCCCTCTCTCTCTCTCTGTCCGTCCCTCTCTCTCTCTCTGTCCGTCCCTCTCTCTCTCTCTGTCCGTCCCTCTCTCCCTCTCTGTCCGTCCCTCTCTCCCTCTCTGTCCGTCCTTCCCTCTCTCTCTCTCTGTCCGTCCTTCCCTCTCTCTGTTGTCCCTCTCTCTCTCTCTCTCTCTCTGTCTGTCCGTCCCTCTCTCTCTCTCTCTGTCCGTCCCTCTCCCTCTCTCTCTGTCCGTCCCTCTCTCTCTCTCTCTCTCTCTCTCTCTCTGTCGTCCCTCTCTCTCTCTGTCCGTCCCTCTCTCTCTCTGTCCGTCCCTCTCTCTCTGTCCGTCCCTCTCTCTCTGTCCGTCCCTCTCTCTCTGTCCGTCCCTCTCTCTCTCTGTCCGACCCTCTCTCTCTCTGTCTGACCCTCTCTCTCTCTGTCTGACCCTCTCTCTCTCTGTCTGACCCTCTCTCTCTCTGTCTGACCCTCTCTCTCTCTGTCTGACCCTCTCTCTCTCTGTCTGACCCTCTCTCTCTCTCTCTGACCCTCTCTCTCTCTGTCTGACCCTCTCTCTCTCTGTCTGACCCTCTCTCTCTCTGTCTGACCCTCTCTCTCTCTGTCTGACCCTCTCTCTCTCTGTCTGACCCTCTCTCTCTGTCTGACCCTCTCTCTCTCTGTCTGACCCTCTCTCTCTCTGTCCGACCCTCTCTCTCTCTGTCCGACCCTCTCTCTCTCTGTCCGACCCTCTCTCTCTCTGTCTGACCCTCTCTCTCTCTGTCTCTTCCTCTCTCTGTCTCTCCCTCTCTCTGTCCCTGTCTCTCCCTCTCTCTGTCCCTGTCTCTGTCGGTCTCTCGCTCTCTCTGTCTCTCCCTCTCTCTGTCCCTGTCTCTGTCGGTCTCTCCCTCTCTCTGTCTCTCCCTCTCTCCGTTCCTTTCTCTCCCTCTCTCCCTCTCTCTGTCTCTTCCTCTCTCTTTCCTCGTCTCTCCCTCTCTCTGTCCCTGTCTCTTCCTCTCTCTGTCCCTGTCTCTCCCTCTCTCTGTCCCTGTCTCTCCCTCTCTTTGTCCCTGTCTCTCGCTCTCTCCGTCCCTGTCTCTCCCTCTCTCCGTCCCTGTCTCTCCCTCTCTCCGTCCCTGTCTCTCCCTCTCTCCGTCCCTGTCTCTCTCTCTGTCCATCCCTGTCGCTCCCTCTCTCTCTCTGTCTGTCCGTTCCTCTCTCTCTGTCCGTCCCTCTCTCTCTCTCTGTCCACCCCTCTCTCTCTCTGTCCACCCCCCTCTCTCTCTGTCCACCCCCCTCTCTCTCTGTCCACCCCTCTCTCTCTCTGTCCGTCCCTCTCTCTCTCTGTCCACCCCTCTCTCTCTCTGTCCACCCCTCTCTCTCTCTGTCCACCCCTCTCTCTCTCTGTCCACCCCTCTCTCTCTCGGTCCGTCCCTCTCTCTCTCTCTGTCCGTCCCTCTCTCTCTCTGTCCACCCCTCTCTCTCTCTGTCCGTCCCTTTCTCTCTCTGTCTCTGTCTCTCTCTCTCTCTCTCTCTGTCCACCTCTCTCTCTCTCTGTCCACCCCTCTCTCTCTCTGTTCGTCCCTCTCTCTCTCTCTCTCTGTCCACCTCTCTCTCTCTCTGTCCACCCCTCTCTCTCTCTGTCCACCCCTCTCTCTCTCTGTTCGTCCCTCTCTCTCTCTCTCTCTGTCGTCCGTCTCTCTCTCTCTCTCTCTGCCGTCCCTCTCTCTCTCTCTGTCTGTCCGTTCCTCTCTCTCTGTCCGTCCCTCTCTCTCTCTCTGTCCACCCCTCTCTCTCTCTGTCCACCCCCCTCTCTCTCTGTCCACCCCTCTCTCTCTCTGTCCGTCCCTCTCTCTCTCTGTCCACCCCTCTCTCTCTCTGTCCACCCCTCTCTCTCTCTGTCCACCCCTCTCTCTCTCGGTCCGTCCCTCTCTCTCTCTCTGTCCGTCCCTCTCTCTCTCTGTCCACCCCTCTCTCTCTCTGTCCGTCCCTTTCTCTCTCTGTCTCTGTCTCTCTCTCTCTCTCTCTCTGTCCACCTCTCTCTCTCTCTGTCCACCCCTCTCTCTCTCTGTTCGTCCCTCTCTCTCTCTCTCTCTGTCCACCTCTCTCTCTCTCTGTCCACCCCTCTCTCTCTCTGTCCACCCCTCTCTCTCTCTGTTCGTCCCTCTCTCTCTCTCTCTCTGTCGTCCGTCTCTCTCTCTCTCTCTCTGCCGTCCCTCTCTCTCTCTCTGTCGTCCCTCTCTCTCTGTCGTCCCTCTCTCTCTCTGTCCGTCCCTCTCTCTCTCTCTCTGTCCGTCCCTCTCTCTCTCTCTGTCCTTCCCTCTCTCTCTCTGTCCGACCCTCTCTCTCTCTGTCCGACCCTCTCTCTCTCTGTCCGACCCTCTCTCTCTCTGTCTGACCCTCTCTCTCTCTGTCTCTTCCTCTCTCTGTCTCTGTCTCTCCCTCTCTCTGTCCCTGTCTCTCCCTCTCTCTGTCCCTGTCGGTCTCTCGCTCTCTCTGTCTCTCCCTCTCTCTGTCCCTGTCTCTGTCGGTCTCTCCCTCTCTCTGTCTCGCCCTCTCTCCGTTCCTTTCTCTCCCTCTCTCTCTCCCTCTCTCTGTCTCTTCCTCTCTCTTTCCTCGTCTCTCCCTCTCTCTGTCCCTGTCTCTTCCTCTCTCTGTCCCTGTCTCTTCCTCTCTCTGTCCCTGTCTCTCCCTCTCTCTGTCCCTGTCTCTCCCTCTCTCTGTCCCTGTCTCTCCCTCTCTCTGTCCCTGTCTCTCCCTCTCTCCGTCCCTGTCTCTCCCTCTCTCCGTCCCTGTCTCTCCCTCTCTCCGTCCCTGTCTCTCCCTCTCTCCGTCCCTGTCTCTCCGTCCCTGTCTCTCCCTCTCTCTGTCGGTCTCTCCCTCTCTCCGTCCCTGTCTCTCCCTCTCTCCGTCCCTGTCTCTCCCTCTCTCCGTCCCTGTCTCTCCCTCTCTCCGTCCCTGTCTCTCCCTCTCTCTGTCCCTGTCTCTCCCTCTCTCTGTCGGTCTCTCCCTCTCTCTGTCCCTGTCTCTCCCTCTCTCTGTCCCTGTCTCTCCCTCTCTCTGTCCAGAGGTATCAGTCTCTCTCTCTCTCTCCAGAGTTATCAGTCTCTCTCTCTCTCTCTCTCTCTCCAGAGTTATCAGTCTCTCTCTCTCTCTCTCTCTCTCTCTCCAGAGTTATCAGTCTCTCTCTCTCTCTCTCTCCAGAGTTATCAGTCTCTCTCCAGTATCAGTGTATCTTCAGACTTACCCAGCATCGTTGTCCGTCCTCTTCAGTACTTTGGAGATGTGAGTAAGACTGTGTCTGAACTGAGAGAGAAACTAGAAGACTTCCTTAAAGGAGAATGGACCAAGATCTCCACTACAGGTGTGTTGAAAACAATAAGAACATCAACTTTAGACCATTGAAAGTTCCCTACTAGTCATATACATGTGGAATATGGTCTGATGATAACATTCCCTCTCTCTGTCAATGTGTTTGTGTGTCTGTAGTGAATATAGTGGATGTTGTACTGCCTCCAGAGCCCAAGACCAGAGAACAGTTGTTACAATGTGAGTCTCTTTATTGTGAAGTAACTAACAGTCTCTTTTTACTGACACTCCTAACAATCCCTCTAGAAATATATAGCAATAGTAGATCTAATCAAAGACTGGGTATCTATCTGACTCCTCATATTTCTCTGATTTGATCTCTGCTGTGCTCTAATCAAAGACAGGGTAGATACAGTATCTGACTTAACTTATTGTTCTGACTCCCCTCATTGGTCTCTGCTCTTCTCCCAGATTCCTGTCATCTCACACTGGACCCAAACACAGCACACACACTCCTCTCTCTGTCTAAAGGGAACAGAAAGGTGACCAGTACATACCAAGTCCAACCATATCCTGACCATCCAGACAGATTCACCAACTGGTACCAGGTTCTGTGTAGAGAGGGTCTGTCTGGACGCTGTTACTGGGAGGTGGAATGGACTGGTTATGTTGATACAGCAGTCTCATATAAAGACATCAGCAGAACAGAGAGAGGTAATGATAGTGGATTTGGACTCAATAACAAGTCCTGGAGTTTAGATTACTATAGTGGTGGTTATTGGTTCAGACACAATAATGTTGAGACTAAAGTATCAGGCCCTCAGTCCTCCAGAGTAGGAGTGTACCTGGATCACAAGGCAGGTACTCTGTCCTTCTACAGTGTCTCTGACACAATGACCCTCCTCCACAGAGTCCAGACCACATTCACTCAGCCCCTGTATCCTGGGTTTGGTCTCGATGGTACTGCTGAGCTGGTTAAACTGTAGTAGGGTCCACATAGATACTAGTCATGCTGGTGTAGTCTATAGCTGAGCTGGTTAAACTGTAGTAGGGTCCACATAGATACTAGTCATGCTGGTGTAGTCTATAGCTGAGCTGGTTAAACTGTAGTAGGTTCCACATAGATACTAGTCATGCTGGTGTAGTCTATAGCTGAGCTGGTTAAACTGTAGTAGGGTCCACATAGATACTAGTCATGCTGGTGTAGTCTATAGCTGAGCTGGTTAAACTGTAGTAGGGTCCACATAGATACTAGTCATGCTGGTGTAGTCTATAGCTGAGCTGGTTAAACTGTAGTAGGGTCCACATAGATACTAGTCATGCTGGTGTAGTCTATAGCTGAGCTGGTTAAACTGTAGTAGGGTCCACATAGATACTAGTCATGCTGGTGTAGTCTATAGCTGAGCTGGTTAAACTGTAGTAGGGTCCACATAGATACTAGTCATGCTGGTGTAGTCTATAGCTGAGCTGGTTAAACTGTAGTAGGGTCCACATAGATACTAGTCATGCTGGTGTAGTCTATAGCTGAGCTGGTTAAACTGTAGTAGGGTCCACATAGATACTAGTCATGCTGGTGTAGTCTATAGCTGAGCTGGTTAAACTGTAAACTGATTTGTTATTTATTAAAATTCAATACAATGTTTTAATCTTGTACATTTCCATGAATCATGATGTCTGGTGTTGATGTATATTGGTTGTCATTCAGAACCATTGATATGTTTTCTCAGTTGGTTCTCTGTCTCTATGTAATTCTCCTCAGTATCATTGATCAGCTTGTTGGCTCGGTCCTAATTGATGTGTTCTCTGTCACCTGGAGCTGCATGGAAAATGGTCCAGGAACTAAAGGACAATTCAGGACTAGTCAGCCCACTACAAGCTGGTATCACTTACTTTCTACTAAACTATATGGTCTGGTTTCCCAGACACAGATGAATCCTAGTCCTGGACTAAACAGTATGTTCAATGTAGATGTCCAGGAAACCGGCCCTAAATGTGTCATCTTTCATCCTCCCATACTGCTCAGTCCAGCAACATTAAACCTGTCCAGCAGGTGGTGCTGTTGACCAAACAATAAAACCAGCAGATATCTTGACTTGCCACTCAGTATATCAGTAATGTTCAGAATTGTACTTTAATATCATTGGAGATTGATGGTCTTTTTAATCCACTATCCAGAGTCAGGAACAGATGAAGTTAGGTCTGCTACTGTTCAGTGATTAAATATGATTTATGGTGATGGGAAATAATAAAAAACACTCAACTTCATCTAGTAATAGTTTTCCTTTGTTATTTATTCCAAGGTGTGTCTTTAACTTGTAAATGTATTGTGTGGAGGTGAGCTAGTGGTGTGGCTGATAGGATAGAATGAAAAGGGAGGATGGGAGGGGAAATGGGCAGATATATCAGACAGATGAGAGAGAGATTTTCATCCAGGAGTTAGTGTCTCTGTTCCAAATAGCTCCCTACTCCCTGCGTAGTGCACTAGGCTTCTTATAACCAGGTCTAAAGTAGTGTTCTAGATGTTAGATGGTTTCTCCCTGTCATCACAACATGACAATATGGTCATGACTTTAGTGGTTTCCTCCCCCTTTGTTTTTAGTGTTATTGTGTTATGTGTGTTGTCAGGGTTGTTCCTCTGTGTTCCTCATTGAAAATCCATTAACAATGAATCACAAACTAATTATATTCCAGTTGTGTTCAGACAACTTGATGTCTGACGTCCCCCAGTTCTGTTCAGACCCATTGAACTGGGTCACATTCTGAATGGTGACTTGTATTGATAGTCCATACTGGACCTGACTGTGGTTAACCAGACTGGAGGGGTTCTGATCACATATTCCCTCATCTCCACAACTTCACCTGATGTTCTCCCTGTGTGTCTGTGTGTGTGTGTGTGTGTTAAGGGAATTTTTATCAATGATGACTAATTATGTACACATTTCAATCAGGACTGACTATAATGCTATTATGTACTGTACATATGAATTTTCTCTCTTGCTCCCATTCCCAATTGTATATAATATAGTCAGGAGTTTAGAACAGTGCCTTGGTACAAATGGATGAACTATCTCCAGACTGTCTAGAATGCTAATCTACACGGACTGACCTTGGCTACAGGCGAGGAGGGAAGGCTCGAGAACTATAGGGCCTCTCTACCGGTGTCATGAAGAGATAGAACATTTAGAAAACGCTGACGTCATTTTCAGTTTATAACCTGTGGAAAAATGTGTATATACCAGTACTCTCTTGAATTAAACGCTGTTACCTGACTTTTAAGACCGGGGCTCTGTCCATTCTTATAAAATATATAGGGTCTTACAATCCCATGGAATGTATTGACAGAGTAATTAATTCTGATTGGGAAACAATATTTAGAATTCCACTAACAATTGGTCGGGAGCCGGGATCTAAAAATCCGTCCATCTGGAGGATGCCGGGAAAAAAACGTTAATAAAAAAATATATAAAAAAAAAAAAGACCTGACTTCTGAATTGAGGTTAAAAACAGGCCCGGTGTTCGAAAGGGAGGTGACAGATTCAAACGAACAGCTTTTCCCAGTCGGCAGCAGGTCAGTCGGCAGTAGGTCAGTCGGGCAGCAGGTCAGTCGGCAGTAGGTCAGTAGGGCAGCAGGTCAGTCGGCAGTAGGTCAGTAGGGCAGCAGGTCAGTCGGCAGTAGGTCAGTAGGGCAGCAGGTCAGTCGGCAGCAGGTCAGTCGGCAGTAGGTCAGTAGGGCAGCAGGTCAGTCGGCAGTAGGTCAGTCGGGCAGCAGGTCAGTCGGCAGTAGGTCAGTAGGGCAGCAGGTCAGTCGGCAGTAGGTCAGTAGGGCAGCAGGTCAGTCGGCAGTAGGTCAGTAGGGCAGCAGGTCAGTCGGCAGCAGGTCAGTCGGCAGTAGGTCAGTAGGGCAGCAGGTCAGTCGGCAGTAGGTCAGTCGGCAGCAGGTCAGTCGGCAGTAGGTCAGTAGGGCAGCAGGTCAGTCGGCAGTAGGTCAGTAGGGCAGCAGGTCAGTCGGCAGCAGGTCAGTAGGGCAGCAGGTCAGTCGGCAGCAGGTCAGTAGGTCAGTCGGCAGCAGGTCAGCAGGTCAGTAGCCTTTATTCTTGAATTTGGGAGGGATTATTTAGGATATTTATTGATTAAAATGTTATAAAGGAGTTGGATTTGATCAATAATAGGTGCTTTTTTGCGACAATTTGAAGATAGACTGAATGAGTTACATGAAACATCGAGGGATTTAAAACGAATGATGTGAACAGATAATCAGAATTATTGGGTTTCGTTGTAAAAGTTTGGGTTAAGGGGATTTCCCTGTTCCCAGTGACAAGGTATCTTAAAGGGGTACACTCACATATGGATTATTATGAGTTTTAATTAGACAAGTGAATAACGTATTGGGAATAGAGTCGTAATTAAAATACTAAGTCAAAGACGAGACAGTTACTAGATCAAAATGAATTCTAAATAATAACGAAGAGACAATTACGATCTATACCCATCGAAATGTTTTATAAAATTAGCCAATTTAGAGATATGGGTTGGGGTGATAAATTATAATTCAAGATTCGAACAGATGTGATAAATTAGGTTTGGTTTATAGAACAACAATTATTTACAATTCATTGAAAGTCGCTACGAATTGGGCTGAGGTTGAGCGCTTGATGATGACGTCACTAGCGAAGCACTATTGGTCACCACGGAAATTACGTTGTGAATGGGGGTAAAGGAGAAAATTGTTTGTCTGTTAATGTGTGCATTAGTGGTTCGAGTCACTTTTCAGAAGTTGATAAAAAATTACAAAATACATTTTTAACAGTAATTTGAGAGTCGCCAGGATAGTCAGGAAAGATGCTAAAAACTAGCAGCTGATACGGTAGGTGGGCATCATAGATTTGTGGCGTTTATTAGGCTATGAGAGAGGGAGACTAGATGTCTGAATCGTAAAACATGGTGATAATGGATTCTGATGGTTGTCGATTCCAGGTTTGGTTGTTTATGTAACACCAGTGAATGTGAGCACTGTTTCCATAGTGTGGAACCACGTTAGGATATTTAAAGTTTGAAAAGCCTCTATAGAAAAACATAACTGCATATGTTTCAGGAAATTAGCTAGGTTGAATTTGGTTATTCGAGCTTTGCCCCTGATACGTAGACATCTGTAACAGGGGCAATAGTTTATTTTTTATTTTTTCCCCTTGAGGAACTAACAGATGTAAACGTGAGATCTCTGAGTAATTTTGCCATCTGAAGCATTATAAGTAGTGAGTTTTCGTATAGTTTGTTAAAAGTGGTTTGTTCATTTGTTTACTGGTTATGGTCAATTTTAGGGTTTGATTTAACTTAGTTAAACATTGTGTTCTGGCGTGTTTAGGTAGGATTCTCTGTTCCGGGACGGATGGGAGTTACCTAGAATAAGTAAATTAAAGGAGCCATGGGAGAATGCGAATGCATATTTATTAAATATCGGGGATTAAATTACGGATTTCTTACACTGAGAAATGTACGACATTTGCAGCAGAGGGAAAAAGTAAGACATTGGATAATAATGTTATCAGGTTAATTGTATCTAAGGGAAGACATTGGATAATAATGTTATCAGGTTAATTGTATCTAAGGGAAGCATTGGATAATAATGTTATCAGGTTAATTGTATCTAAGGGAAGCATTGGATAATAATGTTATCAGGTTAATTGTATCTAAGGGAAGCATTGGATAATAATGTTATCAGGTTAATTGTATCTAAGGGAAGACATTGGATAATAATGTTATCAGGTTAATTGTATCTAAGGGAAGACATTGGATAATAATGTTATCAGGTTAATTGTATCTAAGGGAAGACATTGGATAATAATGTTATCAGGTTAATTGTATCTAAGGGAAGACATTGGATAATAATGTTATCAGGTTAATTGTATCTAAGGGAAGACATTGGATAATAATGTTATCAGGTTAATTGTATCTAAGGGAAGACATTGGATAATAATGTTATCAGGTTAATTGTATCTAAGGGAAGACATTGGATAATAATGTTATCAGGTTAATTGTATCTAAGGGAAGACATTGGATAATAATGTTATCAGGTTAATTGTATCTAAGGGAAGACATTGGATAATAATGTTATCAGGTTAATTGTATCTAAGGGAAGACATTGGATAATAATGTTATCAGGTTAATTGTATCTAAGGGAAGACATTGGATAATAATGTTATCAGGTTAATTGTATCTAAGGGAAGACATTGGATAATAATGTTATCAGGTTAATTGTATCTAAGGGAAGACATTGGATAATAATGTTATCAGGTTAATTGTATCTAAGGGAAGCATGTTCATTTAGGTAAACATACACGTAGACGATGTTTAAAACTGATTAATGATTTGAGTCAAAGGGGAATTATCAATAGGTTTAGTTATAGTTCACTTATCGAGTTTCTGAATCGAAGTAGCATAGTGAATGCTAGTTAGGCGTGTTGTGTCTCACTTTTAGAAGCCTCCTGGGATTATAATTTTGGGGAGAGTGGGGGAGAGAGCGGCCATAAACGACCAAATTGAAAAAGGTCTGCAAATATATACACATAAAACAATTGTTAGAACTATTTGTTTTAGTGCAAAGGTATTTTAAAGAGGACGCTCACATATGGAACCTTATGAGTTTTTATTTTATGGGTTTTAATTACACAGGTGATTATTTTTATTTTAAGAATAAAGGGTTCTTTAATATGTCTAATATGGTATGACCTTTTGACCTTATCGTGGCTATCTTTAGGGGTCTGATCAGCCCCGGGGGAGAGCCATTTGAATAATGAATTATGGTCAGTTGGGTTACTAATTTTAAGGTAAAATAATTATAATGGAGTGTTAGTTTGGGGTTTAGAATTATTGTTTGAATCACTGAAGCCGATTTACAATATTAGCTGGGAAGTTTTTGAATTGGCTATTATGGATTTGATATTACAACAGAAAATAGTTCTATTTATCATTGAGAATAAATAGGGGTGATAAATGACTGTAGATACGGTATTCCATGTTATTGTCAGATAGAATACTGAGGATCCCTGAAGGAAAGAGCTTGTAAAGTGTAGGAAGGATTTCGATATGGTTAGCATTTGTTCAGGCTCTGGGTAACCATTAGGAGGTCTTTTAAATAGTATTACATTTGACAGGAATATAGGACATCTGTGGTGATTTAGGATTATTGTCAGGATTAAGATAGATTGATTAAGGAAATGTAAGGACTTTAGAGAAAAGCCACTGATAGACATGTTTTTTCTAAAATCAATGATTTTAGATAGTCAAACAGTGAGATCAAAGGGTGGATATGATCAATGTATTATGGGCTACATTCACCTGTGTGACTGTTTTAGTTTTAGGGGGCTGTTGTCTAATTCCCTGTGTATGAGGCCTTATTTCCAGGACTCTGGAGAAATCTATGACAATAGATGGTGCGGTGTGGGACGATTCCAGGTTCTGACCCGTGGAGGACTGAATGCATGTCTACAGAACAAGTGGACGAATCTGGATCTTTTATTTGTGGGGAATTTATATTTGATGAGACCATTTTGGATGTTTAGGGAGACTAGGTTGTATCCCATCTCAATATTAGACTGTTTTTTAATGAAGATTGTAACGAAAATCCTGATAAGAAGAGTTATGATTCTGATGTAGGCCTGAGAAACAGTCATGGCGAATGCAAGTGTTGGGTTATGTTTAGGTGATGTTTTGATGACAAGAAATATCTCTAATAAAAATAGAAAT
The DNA here is from genome assembly GCF_057628025.1 of Oncorhynchus mykiss. Lineage (NCBI taxonomy): Eukaryota > Metazoa > Chordata > Actinopteri > Salmoniformes > Salmonidae > Oncorhynchus > Oncorhynchus mykiss. The sequence goes on along the minus strand of NC_143025.1, from coordinate 5,041,174 downwards.
GGGCTTTTTAATATTACAATATAACTACAATGTGTGATTGGCTGTAGAATATTTAATCAAAGGGTGGATATGTTCAGGGAATTTTATCAATGATGACTAATTATGTAAACATTTCAATCAGGACTGACTAGTCCAAATGCTATTATGTACTGTACATATATGAATTTTCTCTCTTGCTCCCATTCCCAATTGTATATAATATAGTCAGGAGTTTAGTAACAATGACGGTCTGTTCCTTTGTACAAATGAATGAACTATCTCCAGATGGGAGGGACGGACTATCTCCAGACTGTCTAGAATGCTGATTTACAAGGACTGACCTTGGCTTCAGGCGAGGAGGGAAGGCTCGAGAACTATAGAGCCTCTCTACCGGTGTCATGAAGAGATAGAACATTTAGAAAACGCTGACGTCATTTTCAGTTTATAACCTGTGGTAAAACATGGAATGCATTGACAGAGTAATTCATTCTGATTGGGAAATAATACAGAGAAATTGTTAGAATTCCTCTAACATTGTCCTAATATTTTCTTCTATTTTTTCTATTTGCCCTCTGTGAGCCAGGAACACAAGCATTGTTAGATATTACTGCCCTGTTGGAGCTAGAAACACAAGCATTGTTAGATATTACTGCCCTGTTGGAGCCAGGAACACAAGCATTGTTAGATATTACTGCCATGTTGGAGTCAGAAACACAAGCATTGTTAGATATTACTGCCCTGTTGGAGTCAGGAACACAAGCATTGTTAGATATTACTGCCCTGTTGGAGCTAGAAACACAAGCATTATTAGATATTACTGCACTGTTGGAGCTAGAAACACAAGCATTGTTAGATATTACTGCCCTGTTGGAGCCAGGAACACAAGCATTGTTAGATATTACTGCCCTGTTGGAGCTAGGAACACAAGCATTGTTAGATATTACTGCCCTGTTGGAGCTAGAAACACAAGCATTGTTAGATATTACTGCCCTGTTGGAGCTAGAAACACAAGCATTGTTAGATATTACTGCCCTGTTGGAGTCAGGAACACAAGCATTGTTAGATATTACTGCCCTGTTGGAGCTAGAAACACAAGCATTGTTAGATATTACTGCCCTGTTGGAGCCAGGAACACAAGCATTGTTAGATATTACTGCCCTGTTGGAGCTAGGAACACAAGCATTGTTAGATATTACTGCCCTGTTGGAGCTAGAAACACAAGCATTGTTAGATATTACTGCCCTGTTGGAGCTAGAAACACAAGCATTGTTAGATATTACTGCCCTGTTGGAGTCAGGAACACAAGCATTGTTAGATATTACTGCCCTGTTGGAGCTAGAAACACAAGCATTGTTAGATATTACTGCCCTGTTGGAGCTAGAAACACAAGCATTGTTAGATATTACTGCCCTGTTGGAGCCAGGAACACAAGCATTGTTGGATATTACTGCCCTGTTGGAGCTAGAAACACAAGCATTGTTAAATATTACTGCCCTGTTGGAGCCAGGAACACAAGCATTGTTGGATATTACTGCCCTGTTGGAGCCAGGAACACAAGCATTGTTGGAGCCAGGAACACAAGCATTGTTAGATATTACTGCCCTGTTGGAGCTAGAAACACAAGCATTGTTAGATATTACTGCCCTGTTGGAGCCAGGAACACAAGCATTGTTAGATATTACTGCCCTGTTGGAGCTAGAAACACAAGCATTGTTAGATATTACTGCCCTGTTGGAGCCAGGAACACAAGCATTGTTAGATATTACTGCCCTGTTGGAGCCAGGAACACAAGCATTGTTAGATATTACTGCCCTGTTGGAGCTAGAAACACAAGCATTGTTAGATATTACTTCCCTGTTGGAGCCAGGAACACAAGCATTGTTAGATATTACTGCCCTGTTGGAGCTAGAAACACAAGCATTGTTAGATATTACTGCCCTGTTGGAGCCAGGAACACAAGCATTGTTAGATATTACTGCCCTGTTGGAGCTAGAAACACAAGCATTGTTAGATATTACTGCCCTGTTGGAGCCAGGAACACAAGCATTGTTAGATATTACTGCCCTGTTGAAGCTAGAAACAAAAGCATTGTTAGATATTACTGCCCTGTTGGAGCTAGAAACACAAGCATTGTTAGATATTACTGCCCTGTTGGAGCTAGAAACACAAGCATTGTTAGATATTACTGCCCTGTTGGAGCTAGAAACACAAGCATTGTTAGATATTACTGCACTGTTGGAGCTAGAAACACAAGCATTGTTAGATATTACTGCCCTGTTGGAGCTAGAAACACAAGCATTTCACTACACGCGCAATAACATCTGATAAATATGTGTATTCGACCAATAAAATAACATTTGATTGTGTTTTTTAAAGTGTTAGATAATTCTCAATCCTCGTTGTGTCTTGTCTAAGAACAGTCCTTATCTGTGGTACTGTATATTAACTATATACCACACCTCCTCAGTCCTTATCTGTGGTACTGTATATTAACTATATACCACACCTCCTCAGTCCTTATCTGTGGTACTGTATATTAACTATATACCACATCTCCTCAGTCCTTATCTGTGGTACTGTATATTAACTATATACCACACCTCCTCAGTCCTTATCTGTGGTACTGTATATTAACTATATACCACACCTCCTCAGTCCTTATCTGTGGTACTGTATATTAACTATATACCACACCTCCTCAGTCCTTATCTGTGGTACTGTATATTAACTATATACCACACCTCCTCAGTCCTTATCTGTGGTACTGTATATTAACTATATACCACACCTCCTCAGTCCTTATCTGTGGTACTGTATATTAACTATATACCACACCTCCTCAGTCATTATCTGTGGTACTGTATATTAACTATATACCACACCTCCTCAGTCCTTATCTGTGGTACTGTATATTAACTATATACCACATCTCCTCAGTCCTTATCTGTGGTACTGTATATTAACTATATACCACACCTCCTCAGTCCTTATCTGTGGTACTGTATATTAACTATATACCACACCTCCTCAGTCCTTATCTGTGGTACTGTATATTAACTATATACCACACCTCCTCAGTCCTTATCTGTGGTACTGTATATTTACTATATACCACTCCTCCTCAGTCCTTATCTGTGGTACTGTATATTAACTATATACCACACCTCCTCAGTCCTTATCTGTGGTACTGTATAGTAACTATATACCACACCTCCTCAGTCCTTATCTGTGGTACTGTATATTAACTATATACCACACCTCCTCAGGCCTTATCTGTGGTACTGTATATTAACTATATACCACACCTAATCAGGCCTTATTGATGAATTACAACACATAGGTGTATTATAAGGCATTATAAAGGTCATTAAAATAATGATACATACGTACTTCATAGAAACTGTTACCCTTCATATATTCTAACAACTCACATTTTAAGATTCATTATGTCATTTGTTCCATGTTAAGGGCTCTAACCTTGGAACAAAACTATTTGTCTTCCTCTTGCTGTTGCATGCAGTTCCTCTCTCTCTTCCTCCATTCCTCTAACCCCTCCCTCCTTCTAACCCCAGCCCTCTGGCAGAACCAGGAAGTCCCTCCCCCTCTCACAAACTCTCTTCTGAGGAAACGAAACTGATCTGAGTCTCTGTGTCGTCTGTCTGTGTGAGAGTGAACAACCGTCCAAATGGCTCAACAGGGAGTTCTGCTGGACCAGGACCAGTTCTGTTGTTCTGTCTGTCTGGATCTACTGAAGGAGCCGGTCACTACTGCCTGTGGACACAGTTACTGTAGGAGCTGTATTGAGGGCTGCTGGGATCAGGATGATCTGAAAGGGGTCTATAGCTGTCCTCAGTGCAGACATACCTTCCCTACAAGGCCTATGCTGATGAAAAATAACATGTTGGCTGAGGTGGTTGAGAAACTGAAGAAGACAGGACTCCAGGCTGCTCCCCCTCCTGCTCTGTGCTATGCTGGACCTGGAGATGTGGCGTGTGATTTCTGCACTGGGACCAGAAAGCAGAAAGCCCTCATGTCCTGTCTGGTGTGTCTGGCCTCTTACTGTGAGACTCACCTCCAACCTCACTATGAATCTCCTGCTTTCAAGAAGCACAAGCTGGTCAAAGCCACGGCACAACTACAGGAGAAGATCTGCTCTCATCATGACAAACTGCTGGAGGTTTACTGTCGTACCGATCAGCAGTGTATCTGTTATCTGTGTACAATGGATGACCATAAAGGCCATGATACAGTGTCAGCTGCAGCAGAGAGGACTGAGAAACAGGTAAGACCAGAACAACTTGTTGGTGGCTGTCTGATAAACAAAGAATTAAAGATACAGTAGGAACTAAATCTATTTGAATATGAGATCATTATATTATATACAATATGAAATGGATCCACACATATGAACACAAACCTTGAGTATATTGAGTTTGTTACAAATGTATCACCATTTTCTAAAGTCAAACACTATTATCATTCTGAATGGCCTTTTATGAGTCCAAAGTTCAGTCTCAACCCCTTGATACATGTAGGCCTACCATAAAAACTATAATCATTCACATAGCAACATAATATAATATTGTAAAGGGACTTCCTCAGGATTGTAGACCTTCCTCTCTATGGGTCCTATGTCACATTACTATACTATTGATCTACTGGACTAATAAAGCTTGATAGCTCATTGAAGAGTGATTCTCCACAGAGGCAGCTGGGGATGAGTCAGCAGAAGGTCCAGCAGAGATTCCAGGAGAGAGAGAAGGAGCTGAAGGAGCTCCAACAGGCTGTGGAGTCTCTCAAGGTGAGTATTGTTGACCAGAGGAGACACACCATTTCACTTCTCTCCTCCAGTCAGAGAGAGAGAGAGAGAGAGGGACCCCTATCCAATCCCACTGACCCCACTGTTGGGAACAGGCTGTCTGGACCCCTTCAGAGAATAGACTGGTTCATGTAACCAACTGGGCTGCCTCATCACATAACCATGAGTAACCATGACTGACTCATGTCCCCTATACATTGAAATGGAACTGTCTCTCTCTCAATTTAATTCAATTCATATGGCTTTATTGGCATGGAAATATATGTTTACATTGCCAAAGCAAGTGAAATAGACAATAAACAAAAGTGAAATTAACAATCAGAAATGAACAGTAAACATTACACTTGGAAGGGATTTGGGGATGGGGGAGGGACTATTGGAAGTTAGTAGGACTCTTTTATTTTCTCAGAAGTACTGAGTTAGGTAGGAGGATTTAGAGTGGTGTAAACCGTGATTGAACACACTCCAGAACAGTAGGTGGCGCCATGCACCTTTTATCGTTGGTTTGAGGACCTCCATTATATCATAGAAGAAGAAGTCGGTCTGTGAGGGTTTTGTTGTTCCTGAGGAGGGCTACTATTCTTTTCTCTTTTGGTTTTCAAGTATTTTCAGAATGTATTAAAGCCAAAGCTAAAGCTTCCCTAAACAATTCAATATATCAGTCAATATATTTTCTCTGTGATTTATTTTCTCTCCGTCAACCGTTCCATCGCATCTTAACCGTTTTACCGGGCGGGCACTAGGACCCGGGGGAGGCTGCTACTGCAGAGGCTGCTGCACCGCTCGTGACTGTCAGTCCTCCTTGTAGCTCATTGGTTAAGCTGTGGCTCGAGACTGTTAACAGTTAACGGACAGGAAACGGCTCTGACAGGACACATTCATGTCGAGGCAGTGATGTGAATGTGTGGTAAGTTAGAATAGAGAGAGAGAGTTTTCACTACTATAGACTTTGGTCATAATCAAAGCTTTGTTAACCAATAGGTTTTTATGTGAGGCTGCCTGTAAGTTACAGTGTAACAGACGTTACTAACGGTAACGGTGTCTTTTAAATTCGACATAAGTTATGTGGCGATGATATCTAGTTAACGTTGTATTTAATGTAGTGTAATGACCTGACTAGATCATAAAGGAACAATTGTCCAGACAGAGGATTGAGTTACGAATTGACGGTTTATTAGCAACTTTACACAGGCTACTGTTTGGCCTTAGCTCACGCCAAATAAATGAAAGATACCCCACAAGCCAATCGGGACCTTCTCTTGTGAAGCCCAGACGTAAGAGAGAGAACAAAGGCTGAACCTTAACTTCCAATGCCCCGCCCCCTCCACGCCACTCCGCCAACCACCAGGATGCCCGGCATCAGAACATCCCAGGCATTCCTGTGATTGGCAGATAGCAGGTTGATTGGCATGTCAGACCCCGCGAACACTGGGAACTGGTAAGTACAACACAACCACCTACTAGCCGAACACATAACACACAGCTGTCTGTGCGGGTCGCTACAGTAGTTTTACTATCTGTGCCAGGCTATAAATGACACAGATAATATCTAGTTAACGTTGTATTTAATGTAGTTTTACTATCTGTGCCAGGCTATAAATGACACAGATAATATCTAGTTAACGTTGTATTTAATGTAGTTTTACTATCTGTGCCAGGCTATAAATGACACAGATAATATCTAGTTAACGTTGTATTTAATGTAGTTTTACTATCTGTGCCAGGCTATAAATGACACAGATAATATCTAGTTAACGTTGTATTTAATGTAGTTTTACTATCTGTGCCAGGCTATAAATGATACTGCAAAAAATTGGAAAAAAATCTTGATTTATCTTTGTCAAACATGAGATGACACAAACACACAGAGACAGTGTTGTGGCAAAGCTACCAGGAAACTATCAATCATGGGAACATTGCTCAGATTTGACCATCTGACCCTGCTGGTGATATTGCAGAGAGAAGGGAGTATCTGAGGAGAATTGTTGTGGTCACATCAATGTTAGGAAGACAGGGACTCTCTTTCCGTGTCAATGATGAATCTAGTGAAAACACAAATAGAGGGAACTCTCAATAGTAAAACTAAGATAAAACTCAAACAACTTCCTAGATACATCATGCTTAACTGAGTTTACCAAGAACTACGGTATTGATGTCAAAACAGAAGACATGTTGGTGGACAGAAACTTTCTTGCCCGGAAAAGAGAGACTGGACGTCCTCCCAAAGATGCTTATTGTGCATTACTTCCTGAATGATGACAGAATATATATATATGATATACAAAGAGGTGTTCTGTACCTGTCTGTCCAGGAGGGAGGAGAGTAGAGCAGGACCAAGAGGTGTTCTGTACCTGTCTGTCCAGGAGGGAGGAGAGTAGAGCAGGACCAAGAGGTGTTCTGTACCTGTCTGTCCAGGAGGGAGGAGAGTAGAGCAGGACTAAGAGGTGTTCTGTACCTGTCTGTCCAGGAGGGAGGAGAGTAGAGCAGGACCAAGAGGTGTTCTGTACCTGTCTGTCCAGGAGGGAGGACAAGTCCTGGTGGACCTGGAGAGCAGGGTGGCAGAGGTCTGACGCAATGAGGTGCAGAGAGACTACTGAACCTACTGTCTCCCTCTGTCTGTTTCTCTCTGTCTCTCTCTCTCTCTGTCTCTCTCTCTCTCTCTCTCTCTCTCTCTCTCTCTCTCTCTCTCTCTCAATTCAATTCAATTCAATTCAAGGGCTTTATTGGCATGGGAAACATGTGTTAACATTGCCAAAGCAAGTGAGGTAGACAACATACAAAGTGAAAATATAAAGTGAAAAACAACAAAAATTAACAGTAAACATTACACATACAGAGGTTTCAAAACAGTAAAGACATTACAAATGTCATATTATATATATATATACAGTGTTGTAACAATGTACAAATGGTTAAAGGACACAAGATAAAATAAATAAGCATAAATATGGGTTGTATTTACAATGGTGTGTGTTCTTCACTGGTTGCCCTTTTCTCGTGGCAACAGGTCACAAATCTTGCTGCTGTGATGGCACACTGTGGAATTTCACCCAGTAGATATGGGAGTTTTTCAAATTTGGATTTGTTTTCGAATTCTTTGTGGATCTGTGTAATCTGAGGGAAATATGTCTCTCTAATATGGTCATACATTGGGCAGGAGGTTAGGAAGTGCAGCTCAGTTTCCACCTCATTTTGTGGGCAGTGAGCACATAGCCTGTCTTCTCTTGAGAGCCATGTCTGCCTACGGCGGCCTTTCTCAATAGCAAGGCTATGCTCACTGAGTCTGTACATAGTCAAAGCTTTCCTTAATTTTGGGTCAGTCACAGTGGTCAGGTATTCTGCCGCTGTGTACTCTCTGTTTAGGGCCAAATAGCATTCTAGTTTGCTCTGTTTTTTTGTTAATTCTTTCCAATGTGTCAAGTAATTATCTTTTTGTTTTCTCATGATTTGGTTGGGTCTAATTGTGCTGTTGTCCTGGGGCTCTGTAGGGTGTGTTTGTGTTTGTGAACAGAGCCCCAGGACCAGCTTGCTTAGGGGACTCTTCTCCAGGTTCATCTCTCTGTAGGTGATGGCTTTGTTATGGAAGGTTTGTGAATCACTTCCTTTTAGGTGGTTGTAGAATTTAACGGCTCTTTTCTGGATTTTGATAATTAGTGGGTATCGGCCTAATTCTGCTCTGCATGCATTATTTGGTGTTCTACGTTGTACACGGAGGATATTTTTGCAGAATTCTGCGTGCAGAGTCTCAATTTGGTGTTTGTCCCATTTTGTGAAGTCTTGGTTGGTGAGCGGACCCCAGACCTCACAACCATAAAGGGCAATGGGCTCTATGACTGATTCAAGTATTTTTAACCAAATCCTAATTGGTATGTTGAAATGTATGTTTCTTTTGATGGCATAGAATGCCCTTCTTGCCTTGTCTCTCAGATCGTTCACAGCTTTGTGGAAGTTACCTGTGGCGCTGATGTTTAGGCCAAGGTATGTATAGTTTTTTGTGTGCTCTAGGGCAACAGTGTCTAGATTGAATTTGTATTTGTGGTCCTGGTGACTGGACCTTTTCTGGAACACCATTATTTTGGTCTTACTGAGATTTACTGTCAGGGCCCAGGTCTGACAGAATCTGTGCATAAGATCTAGGTGCTGCTGTAGGCCCTCCTTGGTTGGTGACAGAAGCACCAGATCATCGGCAAACAGCAGACATTTGACTTCGGATTCTAGCAGGGGGAGGCCGGGTGCTGCAGACTTTTCTAGTGCCCGCGCCAATTCGTTGATGTATATGTTGAAGAGGGTGGGGCTTAAACTGCATCCCTGTCTAACCCCACGACCCTGTGTGAAGAAATGTGTGTGTTTTTTGCCAATTTTAACCGCACACTTGTTGTTTGTGTACATGGATTTTATAATGTCGTATGTTTTACCCCCAACACCACTTTCCATCAGTTTGTATAGCAGACCCTCATGCCAGATTGAGTCGAAGGCTTTTTTGAAATCAACAAAGCATGAGAAGACTTTGCCTTTGTTTTGGTTTGTTTGGTTGTCAATTAGGGTGTGCAGGGTGAATACATGGTCTGTTGTACGGTAATTTGGTAAAAAGCCAATTTGACATTTGCTCAGTACATTGTTTTCATTGAGGAAATGTACGAGTCTGCTGTTAATAATAATGCAGAGGATTTTCCCAAGGTTACTGTTGACACATATTCCACGGTAGTTATTGGGGTCAAATTTGTCTCCACTTTTGTGGATTGGGGTGATCAGTCCTTGGTTCCAAATATTGGGGAAGATGCCAGAGCTAAGTATGATGTTAAAGAGTTTTAGTATAGCCAATTGGAATTTGTTGTCTGTATATTTGATCATTTCATTGAGGATACCATCAACACCACAGGCCTTTTTGGGTTGGAGGGTTTTTATTTTGTCCTGTAACTCATTCAATGTAATTGGATAATCCAGTGGGTTCTGGTAGTCTTTAATAGATGATTCTAAGATCTGTATTTGATCATGTATATGTTTTTGCTCTTTATTCTTTGTTATAGAGCCAAAAAGATTGGAGAAGTGGTTTACCCATACATCTCCATTTTGGATAGATAATTCTTCTTGTTGTTGTTTGTTTAGTGTTTTCCAATTTTCCCAGAAGTGGTTAGAGTCTATGGATTCTTCAATTGCATTGAGCTGATTTCTGACATGCTGTTCCTTCTTTTTCCGTAGTGTATTTCTGTATTGTTTTAGTGATTCACCATAGTGAAGGCGTAGACTCAGGTTTTCCGGGTCTCTATGTTTTTGGTTGGACAGGTTTCTCAATTTCTTTCTTAGATTTTTGCATTCTTCATCAAACCATTTGTCATTATTGTTAATTTTCTTCGGTTTTCTATTTGAGATTTTTAGATTTGATAGGGAAGCTGAGAGGTCAAATATACTGTTAAGATTTTCTACTGCCAAGTTTACACCTTCACTATTACAGCGGAACGTTTTACCCAGGAAATTGTCTAAAAGGGATTGAATTTGTTGTTGCCTAATTGTTTTTTGGTAGGTTTCCAAACTGCATTCCTTCCATCTATAGCATTTCTTAATGTTACTCAGTTCCTTTGGCTTTGATGCCTCATGATTGATTATTGCTCTGTTTAAGTAGACTGTGATTTTCCTGTGGTCTGATAGGGGTGTCAGTGGGCTGACTGTGAACGCTCTGAGAGACTCTGGGTTGAGGTCGGTGATAAAGTAGTCTACAGTACTACTGCCAAGAGATGAGCTATAGGTGTACCTACCATAGGAGTCCCCTCGAAGCCTACCGTTGACTATGTACATACCCAGCGTGCGACAGAGCTGCAGGAGTTGTGACCCGTTTTTGTTGGTTATGTTGTCATAGTTGTGCCTAGGGGGGCATATGTGGGAGGGAATGCTGTCACCTCCAGGCAGGTGTTTGTCCCCCTGTGTGCTTAGGGTGTCAGGTTCTTGTCCGGTTCTGGCATTTAGGTCGCCACAGACTAGTACATGTCCCTGGGCCTGGAAATTATTGATTTCCCCCTCCAGGATGGAGAAGCTGTCTTCATTAAAATATGGGGATTCTAGTGGGGGGATATAGGTAGCACACAGGAGGACATTTTTCTCTGTTAGGATAATTTCCTTTTGAATTTCTAGCCAAATGTAAAATGTTCCTGTTTTGATTAATTTAATGGAGTGAGTTAGGTCTGCTCTATACCAAATTAGCATACCCCCTGAGTCACTTCCCTGTTTCACACCTGGTAGTTTGGTGGATGGGACTACCAGCTCTCTGTAACCTAGAGGGCAACCAGTGGGTCCGTCTCCTCTATACCAGGTTTCTTGCAGGATGACAATGTCTGTATTACCGATTTCTTTGGTGAAGTCCGGGTTTCTGCTCTTTAGGCCAAAGGCAGATGACCTCAGGCCTTGGATATTCCATGATAATATAGTGAAGGCTTTTTGTTCCATAGAGTGTCCAATGTTGTTGGTCGTGGTTTGGCCTCTCTCTCTCTCTCTCTCTCTCTCTCTCTCTCTCTCTCTCTCTCTCTCTCTCTCTCTCTCTCTCTCTCTCTCTCTCTCTCTCTCTCTCTCTCTCTCTCTCTCTCTCTCTCTCTCTCTCTCTCTCTCTCTCTCTCTCTCTCTCTCTCTCTCTCTCTCTCTCTCTCTCTCTCTCTCTCTCTCTCTCTCTCTCTCTCTCTCTCTCTCTCTCTCTCTCTCTCTCTCTCTCTCTCTCTCTCTCTCTCTCTCTCTCTCTCTCTCTCTCTCTCTCTCTCTCTCTCTCTCTCTCTCTCTCTCTCTCTCTCTCTCTCTCTCTCTCTCTCTCTCTCTCTCTCTCTCTCTCTCTCTCTAGCGCTCTGCACAGTCAGCAGTGGAGGACAGTGATCAGATCTTTACTGAGCTGATCCGCTCCATTGAGAGAAGGAGCTCTGAGGTGAAGGAGCTGATCAGAGCCCAAGAGAAGGCTCAAGTGAGTCAAGCTGAAGGACTCCTGGAGCAACTGAAGCAGGAGATAGCTGAGCTGAGGAAGAGAAGCACTGAGCTGGAGCAGCTCTCACACACAGAGGATCACATCCATTTCCTCCAGGTAACTAAACTGTCTTGTTACATGTGATATGAAATTAACTTCATGTGAAACTATTCATCCCTCTCTCTGTCCCTGTCTCTCTCTGTCTGTCTGCCCCTCTCTCTCTGTCCGTCTCTCCCTCTCTCTCTCTCTCTCTTTCCCTGTCTGTCCCTCTTTCCCTCTCTGTCCCTCTCTCTGTCGGTCTCTCCCTCTCTCTGTCTGTCCGTCCCTCTCCCTGTCCGTCCCTCTCCCTCTCTCTCTGTGTGTCACTCTCTCTCTGTCCGTCCCTGTCTCTCCCTCTCTTTCTCTGTCTGTCCGTTCCTCTCTCTTGTCCGTCCGTTCCTCTCTCTCTGTCCGTCCCTCTCTCTCTCTCTGTCCGTCCCTCTCTCTCTCTCTGTCCGTCCCTCTCTCTCTCTCTGTCCGTCCCTCTCTCTCTCTCTCTGTCCGTCCCTCTCTCTCTCTCTGTCCGTCCCTCTCTCTCTCTCTGTCCATCCCTCTCTCTCTGTCCATCCCTCTCTCTCTCTGTCCGTCCCTTTCTCTCTCGGTCCGTCCCTCTCTCTCTCTGTCCGTCCCTTTCTCTCTCTGTTCGCCCCTCTCTCTGTCCGTCCCTTTCTCTCTCTCTGTCCATCCCTCTCTCTCTCTGTCCATCCCTCCCTCTCTCTGTCTCTCTCTCTCTCTCTGTCCACCCCTCTCTCTCTCTGTCCATCCCTCTCACTCTCTGTCCGTCCCTCTCTCTCTCTCTGTCGTCCCTCTCTCTCTCTCTCTGTCGTCCCTCTCTCTCTCTCTCTGTCGTCCCTCTCTCTCTCTCTCTGCCGTCCCTCTCTCTCTCTGTCCTTCCCCCTCTCTCTCTCTCTCTGTCCGTCTCTCTCTCTCTCTGTCCATCCCTCTCTCTCTCTCTGTCCGTCCTTCCCTCTCTCTCTCTCTGTCCGTCCCTCTCTCTCTCTCTCTGTCCGTCCCTCTCTCTCTCTCTCTCTCTCTGTCCGTCCCTCTCTCTCTCTCTCTGTCCGTCCCTCTCTCTCTCTCTCTGTCCGTCCCCCTCTCTCTCTCTTTCTCTCTCTCTCTCTCTGTCCGTCCCTCTCTCTCTCTCTCTCTCTCTGTCCATCCCTCTCTCAAATTCAAATTCAAATTCAAGCTGCTTTATTGGCATGAAAAACATTGTGTCAATATTGCCAAAGCAACAATGTATACAATATACATTGTAACAAAATTGTAAATGATAGCAAATAATAATATAAAATGGTAGTAAATAATAATACAAAAATAAATACAATAAAATGGTAACAGTCTACAGTAAACATTAATAATTATAGTAATAATAGTAATAATAATAATAAGTAAGTTACTGTTTACTATGCAGATGTTATTATTCAGTGTCCCTCAGGCTATGGCAGGAAAATACATATTTGGCTGCAAGAGGAGCCATTGCTCCTTCGCCCATGAGTATTCTTAGTTTTTCCTCTGGGTTCAATTTGTAAAAATGTGGAATATATGTAGTCATTTCTGTGAATAATGAATCTCTTTGTGAGGAATATTTATCACAGTAAAGGAGAAAGTGCATCTCTGTCTCTACCTCCCCTGTCATGCAGTGACCACATACACGCTCCTCTTTGGGTAGCCATGTCTTTTTATGTCTGCCGGTTTCTATTGCCAATCGGTGGTCACTCAGCCTGTACTTGGTAAGGATCTGTCTCTGCTTCGTATCTCTGACAGAGTAGAGATAATCAGATGATTGATGGTAGTAAACTTTCTCTATAGCCTGAGGGACACTGAGTATCTATGTCTCCACGACACCATGTTTCCAGTAGGATTATGATGTCCTGTCCCTTGATGTTTTTAATCAATTCTGGATTTGTTGTTTTATAACCAAAATGTGAAGAGTATAGGCCCTGGATATTCCAAGAGCTGATAGTTAATGATCTCATTTATAATAAGTGATATTCACTGGTTTGAGTAAAGTACATCGAAAAAAATAAAAAATAATAAAATACTATATATATACATACATATATATACATACATACATACACATACACATACACACACATACATACCCATACATACAATATATATATATATATACATACATACATACACATACACATACACACACATACATACCCATACATACAATATATATATATATATACATACATGCACATACACATATACACACATACATACATACACATATACACACATACATACATACACACACACGCGCACACACACACCATTACATATAATAATTATTATAATACCGGTGTCAATACATTTAGGAATATTTGTAAACAAATGGAATGGAATGGAGAATGGAATAAGATTGCACTGTACTTATTTTATGTGCAATCTGCAACCCTGTGTGTTTGTGTGTGTGTGTGTGCGTGTGCGTGCCCGTGTGTGAATTAAAGGGACTGTCTAGCTCAGTAGTCTGCATATTAGTTGCAGTAGTTGGCGCACCTCTCCTATCTCTGATTGTTCTAGGGGTCTTCTGCCAGAGGTTACCTCAGCATATGTAGGCTGACGATCTGACTGATACATGGTGTGGACTGCATCATGTGGTCTACTTCCCTGAAGGGCAGTGTTCTGACCGACCCTGGAGTAGTGGTCAGAGCTGTGTGGGCTGGGTCTAGTAGAGCTGTGTTGTGATGGGACAGGTCTAGTAGAGCTGTGTTGTGATGGGCCGGGTCTAGTAGAGCTGTGTTGTGATGGGCCGGGTCTAGCAGAGCTGTGATGGGCCGGGTCTAGTAGAGCTGTGTTGGGATGGGCTGGGTCTAGTAGAGCTGTGTTGTGATGGGCCGGGTCTAGTAGAGCTGTGTTGTGATGGGCCAGGTCTAGTAGAGCTGTGCTGTGTTGGGCCTGGTCTAGTAGAGCTGTGCTGTAATAAGCCATGTCTGGCTCTTTTCTCCTCGGGATGGTGGAGGTACTGTTGTTTCAGAAGGTGGGGCGGGGGACCTTTGTTGCTGGGGTGATGGGTGTGTGGGTCCCTGCCAAGTGTTGCATCTTTTAGGTCCTTGGCAAAGGTTCTGATACTGTACTGATCAAAATGTATATTATCATATAAGTGTTGACATGTCAGAGTGGGATGGTGAGCCGTTCTGACGTTGAGCAGTGAGGCACAGTCCACACACCTTCCCTCTCTCTCTCTCTGTCCGTCCGTCCCTCTCTCTCTCTCTCTCTCTCTCTCTCTGTCGTCCCTCTCTCTCTCTGTCCGTCCCTCTCTCCCTCTGTCCGTCCCTCTCTCTCTCTGTCCGACCCTCTCTCTCTCTGTCTGACCCTCTCTCTCTCTGTCTGACCCTCTCTCTCTCTGTCGTCCCTCTCTCTCTCTGTCTGACCCTCTCTCTCTCTGTCTGACCCTCTCTCTCTCTTTCTGACCCTCTCTCTCTCTGTCTGACCCTCTCTCTCTCTGTCTGACCCTCTCTCTCTCTGTCTGACCCTCTCTCTCTCTGTCTGACCCTCTCTCTCTCTGTCTGACCCTCTCTCTCTCTGTCCGACCCTCTCTCTCTCTGTCTGACCCTCTCTCTCTCTGTGCGACCCTCTCTCTCTCTGTCCGACCCCCTCTCTCTCTCTGTCCGACCCTCTCTCTCTCTGTCCGACCCTCTCTCTCTCTGTCTGACCCTCTCTCTCAATTCAATTCAATTCAATTCAAGGGCTTTATTGGCATGGGAAACATGTGTTAACATTGCCAAAGCAAGTGAGGTAGACAACATACAAAGTGAAAATATAAAGTGAAAAACAACAAAAATTAACAGTAAACATTACACATACAGAGGTTTCAAAACAGTAAAGACATTACAAATGTCATATTATATATATATATACAGTGTTTTAACAATGTACAAATGGTTAAAGGACACAAGATAAAATAAATAAGCATAAATATGGGTTGTATTTACAATGGTGTGTGTTCTTCACTGGTTGCCCTTTTCTCGTGGCAACAGGTCACAAATCTTGCTGCTGTGATGGCACACTGTGGAATTTCACCCAGTAGATATGGGAGTTTTTCAAATTTGGATTTGTTTTCGAATTCTTTGTGGATCTGTGTAATCTGAGGGAAATATGTCTCTCTAATATGGTCATACATTGGGCAGGAGGTTAGGAAGTGCAGCTCAGTTTCCACCTCATTTTGTGGGCAGTGAGCACATAGCCTGTCTTCTCTTGAGAGCCATGTCTGCCTACGGCGGCCTTTCTCAATAGCAAGGCTATGCTCACTGAGTCTGTACATAGTCAAAGCTTTCCTTAATTTTGGGTCAGTCACAGTGGTCAGGTATTCTGCCGCTGTGTACTCTCTGTTTAGGGCCAAATAGCATTCTAGTTTGCTCTGTTTTTTTGTTAATTCTTTCCAATGTGTCAAGTAATTATCTTTTTGTTTTCTCATGATTTGGTTGGGTCTAATTGTGCTGTTGTCCTGGGGCTCTGTAGGGTGTGTTTGTGTTTGTGAACAGAGCCCCAGGACCAGCTTGCTTAGGGGACTCTTCTCCAGGTTCATCTCTCTGTAGGTGATGGCTTTGTTATGGAAGGTTTGTGAATCACTTCCTTTTAGGTGGTTGTAGAATTTAACGGCTCTTTTCTGGATTTTGATAATTAGTGGGTATCGGCCTAATTCTGCTCTGCATGCATTATTTGGTGTTCTACGTTGTACACGGAGGATATTTTTTGCAGAATTCTGCGTGCAGAGTCTCAATTTGGTGTTTGTCCCATTTTGTGAAGTCTTGGTTGGTGAGCGGACCCCAGACCTCACAACCATAAAGGGCAATGGGCTCTATGACTGATTCAAGTATTTTTAGCCAAATCCTAATTGGTATGTTGAAATTTATGTTTCTTTTGATGGCATAGAATGCCCTTCTTGCCTTGTCTCTCAGATCGTTCACAGCTTTGTGGAAGTTACCTGTGGCGCTGATGTTTAGGCCAAGGTATGTATAGTTTTTTGTGTGCTCTAGGGCAACAGTGTCTAGATTGAATTTGTATTTGTGGTCCTGGTGACTGGACCTTTTTTGGAACACCATTATTTTGGTCTTACTGAGATTTACTGTCAGGGCCCAGGTCTGACAGAATCTGTGCATAAGATCTAGGTGCTGCTGTAGGCCCTCCTTGGTTGGTGACAGAAGCACCAGATCATCGGCAAACAGCAGACATTTGACTTCGGATTCTAGCAGGGGGAGGCCGGGTGCTGCAGACTTTTCTAGTGCCCGCGCCAATTCGTTGATATATATGTTGAAGAGGGTGGGGCTTAAACTGCATCCCTGTCTAACCCCACGACCCTGTGTGAAGAAATGTGTGTGTTTTTTGCCAATTTTAACCGCACACTTGTTGTTTGTGTACATGGATTTTATAATGTCGTATGTTTTACCCCCAACACCACTTTCCATCAGTTTGTATAGCAGACCCTCATGCCAGATTGAGTCGAAGGCTTTTTTGAAATCAACAAAGCATGAGAAGACTTTGCCTTTGTTTTGGTTTGTTTGGTTGTCAATTAGGGTGTGCAGGGTGAATACATGGTCTGTTGTACGGTAATTTGGTAAAAAGCCAATTTGACATTTGCTCAGTACATTGTTTTCATTGAGGAAATGTACGAGTCTGCTGTTAATAATAATGCAGAGGATTTTCCCAAGGTTACTGTTGACACATATTCCACGGTAGTTATTGGGGTCAAATTTGTCTCCACTTTTGTGGATTGGGGTGATCAGTCCTTGGTTCCAAATATTGGGGAAGATGCCAGAGCTAAGTATGATGTTAAAGAGTTTTAGTATAGCCAATTGGAATTTGTTGTCTGTATATTTGATCATTTCATTGAGGATACCATCAACACCACAGGCCTTTTTGGGTTGGAGGGTTTTTATTTTGTCCTGTAACTCATTCAATGTAATTGGAGAATCCAGTGGGTTCTGGTAGTCTTTAATAGATGATTCTAAGATCTGTATTTGATCATGTATATGTTTTTGCTCTTTATTCTTTGTTATAGAGCCAAAAAGATTGGAGAAGTGGTTTACCCATACATCTCCATTTTGGATAGATAATTCTTCTTGTTGTTGTTTGTTTAGTGTTTTCCAATTTTCCCAGAAGTGGTTAGAGTCTATGGATTCTTCAATTGCATTGAGCTGATTTCTGACATGCTGTTCCTTCTTTTTCCGTAGTGTATTTCTGTATTGTTTTAGTGATTCACCATAGTGAAGGCGTAGACTCAGGTTTTCCGGGTCTCTATGTTTTTGGTTGGACAGGTTTCTCAATTTCTTTCTTAGATTTTTGCATTCTTCATCAAACCATTTGTCATTATTGTTAATTTTCTTCGGTTTTCTATTTGAGATTTTTAGATTTGATAGGGAAGCTGAGAGGTCAAATATACTGTTAAGATTTTCTACTGCCAAGTTTACACCTTCACTATTACAGCGGAACGTTTTACCCAGGAAATTGTCTAAAAGGGATTGAATTTGTTGTTGCCTAATTGTTTTTTGGTAGGTTTCCAAACTGCCTTCCTTCCATCTATAGCATTTCTTAATGTTACTCAGTTCCTTTGGCTTTGATGCCTCATGATTGATTATTGCTCTGTTTAAGTAGACTGTGATTTTGCTGTGGTCTGATAGGGGTGTCAGTGGGCTGACTGTGAATGCTCTGAGAGACTCTGGGTTGAGGTCGGTGATAAAGTAGTCTACAGTACTACTGCCAAGAGATGAGCTATAGGTGTACCTACCATAGGAGTCCCCTCGAAGCCTACCGTTGACTATGTACATACCCAGCGTGCGACAGAGCTGCAGGAGTTGTGACCCGTTTTTGTTGGTTATGTTGTCATAGTTGTGCCTAGGGGGGCATATGTGGGAGGGAATGCTGTCACCTCCAGGCAGGTGTTTGTCCCCCTGTGTGCTTAGGGTGTCAGGTTCTTGTCCGGTTCTGGCATTTAGGTCGCCACAGACTAGTACATGTCCCTGGGCCTGGAAATGATTGATTTCCCCCTCCAGGATGGAGAAGCTGTCTTCATTAAAATATGGGGATTCTAGTGGGGGGATATAGGTAGCACACAGGAGGACATTTTTCTCTGTTAGGATAATTTCCTTTTGAATTTCTAGCCAAATGTAAAATGTTCCTGTTTTGATTAATTTAATGGAGTGAGTTAGGTCTGCTCTATACCAAATTAGCATACCCCCTGAGTCCCTTCCCTGTTTCACACCTGGTAGTTTGGTGGATGGGACTACCAGCTCTCTGTAACCTAGAGGGCAACCAGTGGGTCCGTCTCCTCTATACCAGGTTTCTTGCAGGATGACAATGTCTGTATTACCGATTTCTTTGGTGAAGTCCGGGTTTCTGCTCTTTAGGCCAAAGGCAGATGACCTCAGGCCTTGGATATTCCATGATAATATAGTGAAGGCTTTTTGTTCCATAGAGTGTCCAATGTTGTTGGTCGTGGTTTGGCCTCAGGCCAGTAAGTGTGAGCAGAGCCTGCTGAGCATCTGGTACATGCCATTGGCTTCGGCGAGTGTGAGAGTGGGGGTTGGGACTGTTTGCCCGCTCACTACCTGGGCGTATGTGTGGCTTCCATGTTGAGGCCCTCTTTGCGGGGGTGGGCAGGAGTGGCATAGGTCTGACCTGAGTGGGCCTAAATGGGGTGTGGGCATGGTTGACGTGGGGGGGTGTTGATTGGTTGGGGTGGGGGTGTGGATGTGTCTGGGTGTACTGTGGTCTGAATGTAATTCCTCTTGGCGTGGGTCCTCTATGTGTAGGTCCAGGGGGGGGTCCTGCAGATCTGGGAGGGTGTCTCGCTGGTCTGGATGGGGTGTCTATTGATCTGTTGCTCCTGTGTGAAGTGTTGGGGATACGTTTGAGAGCGATGTCCTTTAGAGTTCGGGCAAAGGTGGGCACTGCTGCCTTGTAGAGGTGGACCTGGTCATAGAGGCTGTTCAAGTCCAGGGTGGAGTGGTGGGCCAGGAAAATGTTTGGTTTTGAGGCACAGTCACGGGAAATACTTGCATTTACCCGCTGTATTGTGGCAGGGTGGAAGTCTTTTCGTGGTAGCAGGGTGGAGATAACCACTTGTGCGTTGGGGAAAGTAGAAGAAGCCTTTTCAATCACTCTCTTCAGTGCTGTGGCCACTCTTTCCTGCTGTGCTCTCAGGTCGTTTGTGCCTGTGTGTATTATTATGTGGCTGGGTGAGCCTAGTTTGGCCTCAGACAGAAGGTCGAGGGCACGCTGGGTGTTTGGACACCAGAGTTTAGACACACTGTGTTTGGGAAAAAGTTTTTTTTCTTCTATATATTTCCCATTTGAGTCCATAAGTAGTACAATCTGTGTCTTGTGTTTGTCCTCAGTGGGTGTGGGGGGGTTGTCAAAAGGGCTATCAGGGTGGCTGACAGGGGGGGTGCTCAGAGGGGGTGAGAGCCTCTGGGCTTGGGGTTCTTCATTTGTCTGTTCTGCTGTGATTTCGACTCTATGGTCAGGGTCTGGTGTGGACTGTTCTGCTGTGGTGTCGACTCTATGTTCAGGGTCTGGTGTGGACTGTTCTGCTGTGGTGTCGAGACTTTTGTTGGGTGCTGAAGTGGGCTGTTCTGCTGGCTTCTCTGTGGGGGTGGCCACCTCTCTAGTGGGTTGTTCTCTGTCACACGCCGTCCCCATCAACTTCTCCTCCATCCCCCTCAACCTCTCCTCCACCAGCAGTCTGATACTCTCCTCTAGTGCTCTGTTCTGCTCCTCTTTCTCCTGTTGTATTTGTCTCACCACTGTCCAAAGTGCAGATATGTCTCTGTCCACCTCCAGCTCTCCGGGTCTGGTTAAGGGGCTGTTGTTGTGCTGGACTGTTGTCTGGGTCTGCGCTGACTGAAGTGTAATCACCTGCTGTTCCAGCTCCACCTGCCTTACCTCCAGCTGGGTGAATTTGTCCTTCATTTCAATGAGGGAGTGGTAATCTGTGCTGGGAGGTTGACTCTCCACTGGGGGTTGCTCATCTGTGGGGTTACATAATGAAGAGGTCTGGTCTGACCCGCTCTGTGTGGGGGTATCATTATCAAGGCAGAGCTTCTCCTGCTGGGCTAATTCTTTGATTAGGTGAAAGTCCAGCTGAAACTGTTTGTGGTTATTCTGTACCATTACTGTTCCGGATTTATAGATATTTATATTACTTAACTCAGAGTCCTCGTTATCAAGTATTCTGAGTTTCCACCCCTCGTTAATCCCCCCTCTCGTAACAAAGGGGTAATGTGCTAATATAGCACTGTGCCATGCCAGGGGATGGTTTGTGTGGAAGATGAGGTTGCTGATGTTCCCATTTTTGTAATAGTCAGCAAAAAGTGTCTCTTGATTTTCCATAAGGAGCTTCTTCTTGTGGTCTTTTCTTGCCTTATCATTCTTTACATGCAAAGGGTACTGTATTTTAATTACCTCTGAACAGCGGGAGGGAGCTTCTAAGGCCTCTCCATTTGGTTGGGGTAGACTGTGTGACTCTCCTGCCATTGTTGGGCTAATGGGCTTTGACACCTCTCACTTGACACGTCAGTGCTAGTTGAAGCTGTATCAAGCTTGGCAGAATTATGTTAGAATTCAGTCCTTATAAAGTAATGTTGTGTATTTTTCTTCTTGGCTTTTGGAAATAAAATATTGTTTCAGACTAAACATTACTCACTCAGTTCCAGGTTGGATGGTGTTTTCAGGTTTCTGTTGTTTTCCAGAGAATTTGCTGTATAGGGTAAAAAATCCTTGGTTGTTGTGAACTTTCCAGGTGATTCCGTAATTCCGTCCAAAATTAGGTTGTAGGTTTTAAGTTTTGATTTGAAGTAGGGGTTATGTTGAAGAGGGTAGAATCCAGTATGTGTTCCTGACAAAAAATCCAAGTTTATCTAACTCCTAATCTATCTTTTTTAAAGAAAATGCTGAAAAATGCAGGAGCTCTGATCCTGACCTCTGCTCTCTCTGTCTCTCTGTCTCTCTCTCTCTCTCTCTCCAGAGGTATCAATCTCTCTCTCTCTCTCTCTCCAGAGTTATCAGTCTCTCTCTCTCTCTCTCTCTCCAGAGTTATCAGTCTCTCTCTCTCTCTCTCTCCAGAGTTATCAGTCTCTCTCTCTCTCTCTCTCCAGAGTTATCAGTCTCTCTCTCTCTCTCCAGAGTTATCAGTCTCTCTCACTCTCTCTCTCTCTCCAGAGTTATCAGTCTCTCTCTCTCTCTCTCTCCAGAGTTATCAGTCTCTCTCCAGTATCAGTGTATCTTCAGACTTACCCAGCATCGTTGTCCGTCCTCTTCAGTACTTTGGAGATGTGAGTAAGACTGTGTCTGAACTGAGAGAGAAACTAGAAGACTTCCTTAAAGGAGAATGGACCAAGATCTCCACTACAGGTGTGTTGAAAACAATAAGAACATCAACTTTAGACCATTGAAAGTTCCCTACTAGTCATATACATGTGGAATATGGTCTGATGATAACATTCCCTCTCTCTGTCAATGTGTTTGTGTGTCTGTAGTCAATATAGTGGATGTTGTACTGCCTCCAGAGCCCAAGACCAGAGAACAGTTGTTACAATGTGAGTCTCTTTATTGTGAAGTAACTAACAGTCTCTTTTTACTGACACTCCTAACAATCCCTCTAGAAATATATAGCAATAGTAGATCTAATCAAAGACTGGGTATCTATCTGACTCCTCATATTTCTCTGATTTGATCTCTGCTGTGCTCTAATCAAAGACAGGGTAGATACAGTATCTGACTTAACTTATTGTTCTGACTCCCCTCATTGGTCTCTGCTCTTCTCCCAGATTCCTGTCAGCTCACACTGGACCCAAACACAGCAGACACACGCCTCTCTCTGTCTGAAGGGAACAGAAAGGTGACCTATACAGACCAAGTCCAACCATATCCTGACCATCCAGACAGATTCACCAACTGGTGTCAGGTTCTGTGTAGAGAGGGTCTGTCTGGACGCTGTTACTGGGAGGTGGAGAGGACTGGTTATGTTGTTACAGCAGTCTCATATAAAGACATCAGCAGAACAGAGAGAGATGGTGCATTTGGATACAATAACAAGTCCTGGAGATTAGATTACGATAGTGATGGTTATTGTTTCAGACACAATAATGTTGTGACTAAAGTATCAGGCCCTCAGTCCTCCAGAGTAGGAGTGTACCTGGATCACAAGGCAGGTACTCTGTCCTTCTACAGGGTCTCTGACACAATGACCCTCCTCCACAGAGTCCAGACCACATTCACTCAGCTCCTCTATCCTGGGTTTAGTCTCTATAATTATAATGGTACTGCTGAGCTGGTTAAACTGTAAACTGATTTGTTATTAATTAAAATTCAATACAATGTTTTAATCTTGTACATTTCCATGAATCATGATGTCTGGTGTTGATGTATATTGGTTGTCATTCAGAACCATTGATATGTTTTCTCAGTTGGTTCTCTGTCTCTATGTAATTCTCCTTAGTATCATTGATCAGCTTGTTGGCTCGGTCCTAATTGATGTGTTCTCTGTCACCTGGAGCTGCATGGAAAATGGTCCAGGAACTAAAGGACAATTCAGGACTAGTCAGCCCACTACAAGCTGGTATCACTTACTTTCTACTAAACTATATGGTCTGGTTTCCCAGACACAGATGAATCCTAGTCCTGGACTAAACAGTATGTTCAATGTAGATGTCCAGGAAACCGGCCCTAAATGTGTCATCTTTCATCCTCCCATACTGCTCAGTCCAGCAACATTAAACCTGTCCAGCAGGTGGTGCTGTTGACCAAACAATAAAACCAGCAGATATCTTGACTTGCCACTCAGTATATCAGTAATGTTCAGAATAGTACTTTAATATCATTGGAGATTGATGGTCTTTTTAATCCACTATCCAGAGTCAGGAACAGATGAAGTTAGGTCTGCTACTGTTCAGTGATTAAATATGATTTATGGTGATGGGAAATAATAAAAAACACTCAACTTCATCTAGTAATAGTTTTCCTTTGTTATTTATTCCAAGGTGTGTCTTTAACTTGTAAATGTATTGTGTGGAGGTGAGCTAGTGGTGTGGCTGATAGAATAGAATGAAAAGGGGGGAGGGGAGGGGAAATGGGCAGATATATCAGACAGATGAGGGAGAGAGAGATTTTCATCCAGGAGTTAGTGTCTCTGTTCCAAATAGCTCCCTATTCCCTGCGTAGTGCACTAGGCTTCTTATAACCAGGTCTAAAGTAGTGTTCTAGATGTTAATGGTTTCTCCCTGTCATTACAACATGACAATATGGTCATGACTTTAGTGGTTTCCTCCCCCTTTGTTTTTAGTGTTATTTTGTTATGTGTGTTGTCAGGGTTGTTCCTCTGTGTTCCTCATTGAAAATCCATTAACAATGAATCACAAACTAATTATATTCCAGTTGTGTTTAGACAACTTGATGTCTGACGTTCCCCAGTTCTGTTCAGACCCATTGAACTGGGTCACATTCTGAATGGTGACTTGTATTGATAGTCCATACTGGACCTGACTGTGGTTAACCAGACTGGAGGGGTTCTGATCACATATTCCCTCATCTCCACAACTTCACCTGATGTTCTCTCTCTGTGTGTGTGTGTGTGTGTGTGTGTAGAAAGCAGACAACCTCAATCTGGTTTCATTCCTGTAGTTATCAGAACACATGGGGTGTGTAACAATTATCTCTCCTCTAAGTGTGAACTTGTCCACTTCCCTTCATGGATTTAAAGGAAATGACTGGTATATGTAAACTCCCTCTACCCCATGTCAACACCAATCCAAAGCTTTTACATTTGTGAGGAGTAGAGAAGGAATGTTCCACTTCAGGAGGAAGGAGAGATTATTGGGACGCCCCTATGGAGTGATGATAGGGGGATGTGAAAGAGGAGAGAGGTAATGGTTGTACTCCCCCATGGAGTGATGATAGAGGGATCTGAAAGAGGAGAGAGGTCATTGTTGGACTGGACTTTACTGTGGTTCTACATACAGTACCTGTATTGATAGTCCATACTGGTCTTTACTATGGTTCTACATACAGTACCTGTATTGATAGTCCATACTGGGCTTTACTATGGTTCTATATACAGTATCTGTATTAATAGTCCATCCTGGTCTTTACTATGGTTCTATATACAGTACCTGTAGTCTCCAGCAGGGGGCAGTAAAACCCAATGGACCTGAAAAGGACTGCAGTGTGCTCCAGTCTCCAGCAGGGGGCACTAAAACCATATGGACCTGAAAGGGAATGCAGTGTGCTCCAGTCTCCAGCAGGGGGCAGTAAAACCCTATGGACCTGAAAGGGACTGCAGTGTGTTCCAGTCTCCAGCAGGGGGCAGTAAAACCCTATGGACCTGAAAGGGACTGCAGTGTGCTCCAGTCTCCAGCAGGGGGCAGTAAAACCCTATGGACCTGAAAGGGACTGCAGTGTGCTCCAGTCTCCAGCAGGGGGCAGTAAAACCATATGGACCTGAAAGGGAATGCAGTGTGCTCCAGTCTCCAGCAGGGGGCACTAAAACCATATGGACCTGAAAGGGAATGCAGTGTGCTCCAGTCTCCAGCAGGGGTTGTAAAACCCTATGGACCTGAAAGGGACTGCAGTGTGCTCCAGTCTCCAGCAGGGGGCAGTAAAACCCTATGGACCTGAAAGGGGCTGCAGTGTGATCCAGTCCCCAGCAGGGGGCAGTAAAACCCTATAGACCTGAAAGGGAAAGTGTGTTCCAGTCTCGCGGCGGCAGGGTAGCTTAGTCGTTAGAGTGTTAGACTAGTAACCGGAAAGTTGCGAGTTCAAACCCCGAGCTGACAAGGTACAAATCTGTCGTTCTGCCCCTGAACAGGCAGTTAATCCTAAACCATCATTGAAAATAAGAATTTGTTCTTAACTGACTTGCCTGGTTAAATAAAGGTAAATAAAAAAAAACATGTTAAATTAAAACTAAACTAATTTGAATAACCAATCAACTTGTCTCATAAAGCAATGGTTAAATAGAGTAGAAACTGGTGTTTCTCATTCATTTTATAATTAAATCCCACCTGTTTCTATCGTTTCTAGTGAGATTGTTCTGGTCTCACCAGAAAGTCAGGATACAGGGCATTTGACACCATTAAATATTCCCTCTCCCTTTTCTTTCCCTGTCCTTCACAAACCATTTCAAAACCTTCCAAACATTTCCATCCTTCTGCAAACCCAATTTACAACTGAATTGAAAAGACCTCATCCAAGATAAATCCCACAGTATCAACACCACTAATGCATATTCGTAACCAGTAAATTGTGTGTGTGTGCTGGTGAACCGTAGGTCAAAAACACACCTGAACAAGGCCTCACTTATCTGGAAGTCTGTTTATGGCCTAATCCAGATACTTTTATCCTGCTCTCCCCGATACCACAGTCTCCGGGGACATTCCAACGAGAGATAATGAAACCCCCTTTTCTGGAAAAGAAATTGTATATTTCGTTAGCATTCACTATGTTACATTTTAATCAGCAAGCCAAAAGTATGAATTATAAACCAAACATGATAATTGTAAATCCACTGTCTTTACTCTCATCATTAAATTTATTAATTATAAACCAAACATGATAATTGTAAATCCACTGTCTTTACTCTCATCATTAAATGTATGAATTATAAACCAAACATGATAATTGTAAATCCACTGTCTTTACTCTCATCATTAAATGTATTAATTATAAACCAAACATGATAATTGTAAATCCACTGTCTTTACTCTCATCATTAAATGTTTGTTTCAACCCACCAACGTTTATGTATCTTTTATTCAGTCCTATTCTCCATAACCACCACAATGTTCAGGAACTAACTGAAAACATGTACACTTCATTTTAGGTTTAGTAACCCCTTTGCTAATTCCTCGTTACCCCTCCACCCCTTTCCTACATTCTAGAAATCTATTTCAGAGTAAAACCATGTCAAATCTATATCAGAATAAAACCACATCAAATTTAAATCGATATCAGAATAAAACCACATCAAATGTAAATCTATTTCAGAATAAAACCACATCAAATGTAAATCTATTTCAGAATAAAACCACATTCAACATCTCATGAGATCAAAAAAAAACAAGGCTTTCTGAGTTAACAAGGAGTGTTTGGCCATATAATTTAAATGTGTTCCCTTTAGAATCCCTTCCCCTGGCATTTCACCAGATTCTTCATTCTTCATCCCAAAATGCATTTTCCTGGGATCCCTAGCCTCTACTAAAAAGTTGGGTAAGAAGTGATATCATACAACATCCTTCACATAGAATCTGTAACCTCTATGAAACACTATCGATCGAACCGAGGCTATACACCGATATGTGACATTTCCTCTCCTGCTGCTCTCAAAAGGATTTTTTGTTGCTTTTTTGAAAAAGCTGCAAACTCATGTATAGCGCCATTTCCTTCAAATGCAGCAGGTTCCAGTCCCACTTTACTCTCCCTTCTCAAAAGACCAAATAGCCCCACCCCTAAAACAGGACTCTGTCTCCCTACGCTGTGATGTCTTTACACTCCCTTCTCCAATGACCAAATAGCCCCACCCCTAAAACAGGACTCTGTCTCCCTACGCTGTGATGTCTATACACTCCCTTCTCCAAGACCAAATAGCCCCACCCCTAAAACAGGACTCTGTCTCCCTACGCTGTGATGTCTTTACACTCCCTTCTCCAATGACCAAATAGCCCCACCCCTAAAACAGGACTCTGTCTCCCTACGCTGTGATGTCTATACACTCCCTTCTCCAAGACCAAATAGCCCCACCCCTAAAACAGGACTCTGTCTCCCTACACTGTGATGTCTTTACTCTCCCTTCTCCAAGACCAAATAGCCCCACCCCTAAAACAGGACTCTGTCTCCCTACGCTGTGGGGTTTTTACACTACATTTCTGTGGTTTACCTTGGCCATTGAAACTATAGTTAGTGACTTTCCTGTGGCCCTATTAACCCCTCACACGTCTGTGAAGTGGGCGGAGTTATATTCCACTCTCAAAACATCTTGCACTATTTTATCCACAGCCACCACAATTGTCATTTTGATCATAGGTTTCAAACCTGCCATCAAAGCCGAAATACAAATTATATCAATGTCCTCACATACCCAGTCTTTTTGCTCTCAGGGTCGTGGCTGAGGCCTGCATATATATAACATCACTAAAATCTAAAACCGCCAGTAATGTACGTCATACCAGCTCCTTCCTGGCCTCCAGAGAACAACAAGTCTGATGCCAGTAATGTACATCATACCAGCTCCTTCCTGGCCTCCAGAGAAAAACAAGCCTGATGCCACTAATGTACATCATACCAGCTCCTTCCTGGCCTCCAGAGAAAAACAAGCCTGATGCCAGTAATGTACATCATACCAGCTCCTTCCTGGCCTCCAGAGAAAAACAAGCCTGATGCCACTAATGTACATCATACCAGCTCCTTCCTGGCCTCCAGAGAACAACAAGCCTGATGCCAGTAATGTACATCCTACCAGCTCCTTCCTGGCCTCCAGAGAACAACAAGCCTGATGCCAGTAATGCACATCATACCAGCTCCTTCCTGGCCTCCAGAGAAAAACAAGCCTTATGACGGTAATAAAAACCTACTTTCAGCTTGAGCTTCCTGATCAAGTTCTCCACATGAACAGTGAAGCTCAGCTTGTCATCAACCCACTCACCCAAATAGTTGTACACTTTGACTTGCTGTATAGTATGTCCAGCCATTGTAGCAATGACATGATTAGTAACATGCCTGGCATCTGAAATTCAGAACCAGCTTCAAATCATACAGATTCAGTTGAATGATGTTAAATGCTCTTTGGGCATTTTCAAAAGCTAAAGATAACCTACTACCACTTGAATACAGAACAGTATCATCTGTATAAAAATGAACATCCGCTGTTTCATTAAGATCCCCAATGTTGTTGATATACAAAAGGAACTACATTGGTCCCAAAATAGAACCTTGCGGAACACCTGAGCACAACTCTATGGACTCAGATTTACAACCATCCTCCATTACACATTGTGTATGATTTGATAGGTAATTTATTAACCAATCTAGATCATGACCTGTAATTACACAACATTTTAACCTTTGCACTAACACAGCATGGTCCACAGTGTCAAAAGCCTTCGACAAATCAATAAAGACAGATACACTTCTTGTCAAGAGCACAGTGGATGGCATTTAAAACCTTCAATGTAGCTGAAACAGTGCTGTGGCCAGACCTAAAGCCTGACTGCATCCATGTAAAACCCTCCATGTAGCTGAAACAGTGCTGTGGCCAGACCTAAAGCCTAACTGCATCCATGTAAAACCCTCCATGTAGCTGAAACAGTGCTGTGTCCAGACCTAAAGCCTGACTGCATCCATGTAAAACCCTCCATGTTGCTGAAACAGTGCTGTGTCCAGACCTAAAGCCTGACTGCATCCATGTAAAACCCTCCATGTTGCTGAAACAGTGCTGTGGCCAGACCTAAAGCCTGACTGCATCCATGTAAAACCCTCCATGTTGCTGAAACAGTGCTGTGTCCAGAGCTAAAGCCTGACTGCATCCATTAAAGAAGTTGTTTTCTTGGAGGCCTTCAGCTGCCTACTAACTAAGGACTCCAGTACCCTTTTGAATACCTGAAGCATTATGGACTCTACCTCTGAACGAGGGTAATGAAACAGACGATATTCTACCATTCTGTACGAACGTCTTTACCAGAACTCCAAACAACACAAGCAGCTTTAACACACAGACACACCCCCCTGGAACCTCCAGCCAATCAAACATAATCTAGCCCCTAAGACGCATCGCACTACTTTGGCACAAGTGCATCGCAGAATCAGCAAGGCCCGAGAGGGGCGCCTGGTCTGAAAATGATTCAAGAACATGGATACGGTTTGACCCCATTATACATGTTGATAGAATATGTTAAAACAATGTCAACTAATGTTTAATTTCAGACTCCAACAATATCTATACAAACAGAATCTCCAAAGCCAGAGGAGAAAGGGGCGCATTATCCAGGATTCCTCAGAACAGCGTCAAAAAAACACAGCTCATTTAACTATATATTGTTAATATGTTAATATATAATTTTATATAATATATATTTTATTTTTAATACCCTATTTTGTATATATTTTTCTTTCAGAGTCCTCCCAGGCGTATACCACCACAGAAGGCCCAATACGTGGAGAGGACGTGGTCGAGGAGGAATTCGGCGCCCAGGACATACATAGTAAAATATGAGTAAATATTGAAGTCTGATAGTTTCAAGGCTTTAGTAAATAACAATTCTGAGGTAGACGATTTGTTGATGTATGAGGTGGCCAAACAGCTTGATACAGCCAATTCTGAGGTAGACGATTTGTTGATGTATGAGGTGGCCAAACAGCTTGATACAGCCAATTCTGAGGTAGAAACAACAGATCCTAAAGTAGATCAAGAGGTTTCTCACAGCCTTTTACATGGCTCTAAACTGTATGTAACATGGATCCTTCCAGAATACCAAAAGAACACATATCCGTAATTAACCAAATGAATGAGACAGGGCCGACATCACCTATAATTCAGACCCTTGAAAACCTGTTATCACAGATGACTATGCTGTTTTTTAATTTCACAGGGATGAATCAGAACCTTGAATATGTTGTTTTTTATGTTATGATATTGGATACTCTGAGCGAACTTCTAGAAAGGGCTACAGATTTTGCCGAACCTCGTGATGTCTTACAACATGACATTTGTGGAGATAGTATGCAAAACACTGTATCTCTTGTTTTACCCAACGGCGAAGCAGATCTTGAACAATTTATAGCCCTGCTGGAACGACTTGTTCAATCTAATTTATGCGTCACAGCTGATAAGACCCTGGAGCTCGTTGCACAAATTGTACGTCAACCCCTAGGCGGAGGGGGTCAGAGAAGGAAACTTGATACTCATGCAATCAGAAATCATAAACAATAAAAGGGCATATCATAAAAGTTCACAATCCTGGTAATCAGTTATGCTTTGCAATAGGCCTATCACATTTACTCAACCCTGGATGTACTGATCTAGAGGCTTTACAAAAGGCTAGGGAGCTCCAGAATGCAGTGGGTCTAGGTATACAGGAGGCTGTGGCTTTCTATGACATTGTCACATTTGAAAACTTTCTGAACATCAAGATTGTTGTTTTGTACCACAGTAGAGCTAATTCAGCTCTCTTGAAAGTCCAGAACAGCCCACAACCTCATCCTCAGATTCTGTACTTTTATGTGCAAAACAACCATTATTATGCTATTACCAACATCACAGCGTTTTTAGGAGCGCCTTATGTGTCCATCATGACATACCGGCTACACCCGAAAGGGGGGGAACTCTTGTCGTTATAACTGTTCAGTGTGTCAGGCTACACGAGAAAGGGGGGGGCGCTCTTGTCGTTATAACTGTTCAGTGTGTCAGGCTACACCCGAAAGGGGGGGAACTCTTGTCGTTATAACTGTTCAGTGTGTCAGGCTACACCCGAAAGGGGGGGCACCTTCAAGGGTGAAAAGTGGTCAGCAGATGGACCCAATTGTGCATTACTCTTTCTAATACACTTTAGAAAACCCCAGTACAGAAACTTCATGTTTATCGCTCACAATTCTAGAGCCTATGATTCCTATGTTCTTCTGAACCCCTTGATACAACAAGGCGTTGCACCCAGGGTCATAGTTCAAGGTAGTAAAATCTAGTGTTTTGTAGACCCCGCCTTCAACCAGAGATACATTGACAGTTTAAGTTTCTTACACATGAGATTGGCTCAAATGCCAGAGGCCTTGGGTTTTGAAAACTCTGTGAAAGGTTGGTTTCCTCATTTCATAACATCTGAGGAGAATCTACATTATATAGGATCTTATCCCAGTCCCGAAATGTACGGGTGTGATCAAATGTCTCCCAAAGA
Source organism: Oncorhynchus mykiss (assembly GCF_057628025.1). Taxonomy (NCBI): domain Eukaryota; kingdom Metazoa; phylum Chordata; class Actinopteri; order Salmoniformes; family Salmonidae; genus Oncorhynchus; species Oncorhynchus mykiss. The sequence continues at coordinate 5,009,511 of NC_143025.1, read as the reverse complement.
GGGAGAGAGATTCATGACGTGGTATGAGACAGTTCATCATAACACCTTTCCATAAAGAGATGGAGTCATACTGTGACAACGATGTGGATATACTTCGTGACGGATGCTTCAGGTTCAGAGAAGAGGTAATCAAAGATGCCGGCATTGACCCCTGGAGTTGTACAACTATTGCATCGGCATGCATGAAAACCTATCGTACACACTATGTGCCTACATCATCTATAGCAATTCCCTCGCCTGACAACTACCGACACCAATTCAAGTCATACTCTAGCGGGTCCATTCGATGGTTGGAGTACTTGGCCCAGGATAAAAACATTTTTTTTCAATATGCTTTGAATAGTGGGGAGAAGGCGGTTGGGCCGTATCACGTAGATGTATACACAGAGATTGATGGTGTTGAGACAGTGTTTGAGTACAACGGTTGTTTCTTCCACGGTTGTAAATGATGCTTTGTGCCCCAGGCCATGTGTGTCGTAACCCAGAAGACTTTTGGGGAAATGTACCAGGAGTTCCAAGACAATTTGGAATCTTTACAGGTTACTAATGGTTTGAAAGGGAATGTGATGTGGAGCATGAGTGGACCGAACTCAAAAAGTCTGATCCTCATGTTCGAGCTTTCCTTTCCAGCTTTGATACACCAGAACCCTTGGAGCCCCGGCAGGCCTTGTATTGAGGCCGTACCAATGCTTTGACATTTAGGTATGTAGCGCAACCCGACGAGACAATGGAATATGTAGATTCTACATCCCTTTATCCTCATGTAATGAGTTCCTTTTGCTATCCGGAAATTATTCACCGTGACTTTGACTTACCACAAAACTATCTTGGTCTGATAAAAGCAACTGTTTACCCTCCCCGGGGTTTGTTTCTGCCCGTGTGGCCTTACAAGGGAGCTCAAGGAAAACTTTTCTTTGCCCTTTGTCATACCTGCAGTGAAAACAACAACCAGCCCTGCGATCATTCAGATCAAGAAAGAGCCCTGACAGGGGTTTGGGTCACACTTGAATTCTCTAAGGCTCTAGAGAGGGGTATCGTGTGGCCAAAATCTTTGAAGTGGGGAACTTTTCCAGGAAATCAGACACTCTTTTAAAAGAGTACATCAATAACTTTTTGAGATGGAAGCAAATGGCTTCAGGCTATCCTGCATCGGTCACAGATCAGGAGAGCAAAGACAAATACATTCAGGACTATCACGACAGAGAAGGTATACATCTTGACCCTGACAGAATAGAGGTCAACAAAACCAAAAGAAATCTGTAGAAATTGTATTTAAACTCGCTTTGGGGCAAACTTTCCCAGAGAAGCAATATGCTAACAGTGTCGATCAATAAAGATTGCAAAGAATTTATAGGATATTTTAAATAGACACGGATTGAACCCCTATGAAAAGGTCCAAAAATACACAAACCTCTTGCAAAGATATTTGGCCTTGGTAAAACAAGGTGAGAGAGAGACCAACCATTAACCTCTTGGATCCGGGAGAATTGTCATCAACTACACTAATTAGCATAGCACAACGGTCAAAAAATATTACTAGAAAATATTCATATTCATGAAATCACAAGTGAAATATAGTTAATCACCCTGTCATCTCCGATTTTGAAATTATGCTTTACAGCCAAAGCAAGACAAGCGTTTGTGTAAGTTTATCGATAGCCTAGCATAGCATTATGTCCAGCTAGCTGCAGGAAGCTTGGTCACGAAAATCAGAAAAGCAATCAAATTAATCGTTTACCTTTGATGATCTTCGGATGTTTTCACTCACGAGACTCCCAGTTAGACAGAAAATGTTCCTTTTATTCCTAAAGATTATTTTTATACCCAAAATACCTCCGTTTGTTGGTCACATTATGTTGAGAAATCCACCGGAAATAGCGGTCATGACAACGTCGAAAAAAATTATATCCACAATATCGACAGAAACATGGCAAAGGTTTTTTATAATCAATCCTCAAGGTGTTTTTCAAATATGTAAATTAAACTACGTCTAAAGGCTGTAGAAACCTTATGGAATACGTAGGAAAAGGAATCTGGTTGATTTCCCTTTCAATGGCCAATAGGGATACATAGGAGCACAACGGTTTCAAAATAAGAGGCACTTCCTGATTGGATTTTCCTCAGGGTTTCGCCTGCAATATCAGTTCTGTTATACTCACAGACAATATTTTGACAGTTTTGGAAACTTTAGAGTGTTTCCTATCCTAAGCTGTCAATTATATGCATATTCTAGCATATGGTCCTGAGAAATAGGCCATTTACTTTGGGAATGTTATTTTTCCAAAAATAAAAATAGTGCCCCCTAGTTTCAAGAGGTTAAGCGCTTTCCCTACCGGACCCTTTAAAATATGACGCGAGAGAACCAAGCCCCTGTAATGCCTGGACTGGCGATCTTAACGGTTGAAGATCAAATGCATGTTGATGATAATGTTATGCACATGTTCCGGCACGTAACAGGACATTTTTTAGATACATTATGAACAAGATAAAAGACTCAAAGGGGGCCGCTACTTGGAATGACAAAGGAGAGTTTATCTTTCAGGGGGATGTTCTCATATGATGGACTTGCTTCAAAGTACCACAGCATCCCACAAGGTTGCTGATGACAGAAGACCTCCAGGGTGGCTTCAGTTTCTTATGGCCCTGGCAATCCTCAACATTCTCCTCTCGGGTCTACCCAACTATAAGCTTCGTCAACACATTCAAACTTTAAAACAAAAACCTTGAACGAGCTACAGACGTTCTAACACGTTCCCTCCCCCCTTTGAAAGGGCTGATAATGACTCATTTACACCACTAATCCTGATCTCTCAGGGTGGTTAGACTTCTGAATAACTTTTGAATGACTATGATTAAATTCAATACATTTTATTTGAAAAAAATGATACAATTTAACATTTGTGAAACATTTGATGTGATCATACGCCTTGATTACAGGCTCTTAAAACTTCATACTACACCCGATCCCTTCAGCGGGATCATTGACATCTACACCCGGTGAATTGCAGAGCGCCAAATTCAAATTAAATATAAAAAATATTTAATCTTCATGAAATCACAAGTGCAATACATCGAACCACAGCTTAACTAGTTGTTTATCCAGCTGGCAGATTTCAAAAATACTTTATGGTGAAAGCAAACCATGTGATTATGTGACGACATCGCTCAGCTGACAAAACATTACAAACAGCTAGCAGCAAAGTAGATTGGTCATGAAAGTCAGAAAAGCAATAAAATGAATCGCTTACCTTTGATTATCTTCGTATATTTGCACTCACGAGACTCCCAGTTACACAATACATGTTTGTTTTGTTCCATAAAGACTTTCTGTATATCTGTATATTCTGATTGTCTTTATATCCAAAAACCTCCATTTGGTTGGTGCGTTTTGTTCAGTAATTCCACAGGCTCGTGAGGCCACGATGGGCATTATCCGTAAAGTTCGTAAAAACATGTCAAACATTTTTTATAATCAATCCTCAGGTTGTTTTTTACAATAAATAATCGATAATATTTCAACCGGCCTTTTCATTAGAATAGAGAAAGAAAATGTGTTCCTCCCTGAGCGAGCGCATAAAAAAATTAAAGGACACCACTGGCGCAATGTGATCATTCTCGCTTATTTTTCAGAATAAAAGTCTGAAACTATATCTAAAGACTGGTCACACCTTGTGGAAGCCATAGGGAAAGGAATCTGGGTCCTTTCTTTTGAAATGGAGGATAGGCTTACTTTCAGAATAACAGTCATATCCTGGTGGATTTTCCTCAGGGTTTCGCCTGCCATATCAGTTCTGTTATACTGACAGACAATATTTTGACAGTTTTGGAAACTTTAGAGTGTTTTCTATCTCAATCTGTCATTATATGCATATTCTAGCTTCTGGGCATGAGAAATATGCAGTTTAATTTGGGCACGTTTTTCATCCAAATATCACAATACTGCCACGGTGACCCCACAGTAATCAGATCACGGTGACCCCACAGTAATCAGATCACGGTGACCCCACAGTAATCAGATCACGGTGACCCCACAGTAATCAGATCACGGTGACCCCACAGTAATCAGATCACGGTGACCCCACAGTAATCAGATCACGGTGACCCCACAGTAATCAGATCACAGTGACCCCACAGTAATCAGATCACGGTGACCCCACAGTAATCAGATTTATAGAATATCTATCCAATGTGGAAGCAAAGGTGTGATCAATGGTGCCATCCTCTACAATGGTGACGTCCTCTACAATGGTGCCGTCCTCAACAATGGTGCCGTCCTCATCAATGGAGACGTCCTCTACAATGGAGACGTCCTCTACAATGGTGACGTCTTCAACAATGGTGACGTCCTCTACAATGGTGCCATCCTCTACAATGGTGACGTCTTCAACAATGGTGACGTCCTCTACAATGGTGCCATCCTCTACAATGGTGACGTCTTCAACAATGGTGACGTCCTCTACAATGGTGACGTCTTCAACAATGGTGACGTCCTCTACAATGGTGACGTCCTCATCAATGGTGACGTCCTCTACAATGGAGACGTCCTCTACAATGGAGACGTCCTCTACAATGGTGAAGTCCTCTACAATGGTGACGTCCTCTACAATGGAGACGTCCTCTACAATGGAGACGTCCTCTACAATGGTGACGCCCTCAACAATGGTGACGTAACAGTGACGTCCTCAACAATGGTGACGTCCTCTACAATGGTGACGTCCTCTACAATGGAGACGTCCTCAACAATGGTGACGTCCTCATAGTTCGTTGTTTTTACAGTTCCAATGTGATATTGTGAAGTAGAATGTACATTTAATAATACTTGTTTACCGTCATTTAACTAGGCAAGTCAGTTAAGAACAAATTCTTATTTCCAATGACGGCCTACCGGGGAACAGTGGGTTAACTGTCTTGTTCAGGGGAACAGTGGGTTAACTGTCTTGTTCAGGGGAACAGTGGGTTGACTGCCTTGTTCAGGGGAACAGTGGGTTAACTGCCTTGCTCAGGGGAACAGTGGGTTAACTGCCTTGTTCAGGGGAAAAGTGGGTTAACTGCCTTGTTCAGGGGAACAGTGGGTTAACTGTCTTGTACCTGCCGCACGGCCCAACGCTCTAACCACTACGCTACCTGCCGCACGGCCCAACGCTCTAACCACTACGCTACCTGCCACACGGCCCAACGCTCTAACCACTACGCTACCTGCCACACGGCCCAACGCTCTAACCACTACGCTACCTGCCGCACTGCCCAACGCTCTAACCACTACGCTACCTGCAGCACGGCCCAACGCTCTAACCACTACGCTACCTGCCGCACTGCCCAACGCTCTAACCACTACGCTACCTGCCTCACGGCCCAACGCTCAAACCACTACGCTACCTGCCGCACTGCCCAACGCTCTAACCACTACGCTACCTGCCTCACGGCCCAACGCTCAAACCACTACGCTACCTGCCGAACGGCCCAACGCTCTAACCACTACGCTACCTGCCCCACGGCCCAACGCTCTAACCACTACGCTACCTGCCGCACTGCCCAACGCTCTAACCACCACGCTACCTGCCCAACACTCTAACCACTACGCTACCTGCCCAACACTCTAACCACCACGCTACCTGCCCAACACTCTAACCACCACGCTACCTGCCCAACACTCTAACCACTACGCTACCTGCCCCACGGCCCAACGCTCTAACCACTACGCTACCTGCCCAACACTCTAACCACTACGCTACCTGCCCAACGCTCTAACCACTACGCTACCTGCCACCCCAATAATAATAAAATACTTGGCTGTTTCACCTGGTCGTTGTTTCTCAGAGGCACCAGGTAAATGTGTTTCATAGACACCTGATGCCTCTTCAAAAGGCAGGATGATGGTAGACTGATGGACGCCACGTTGGCAAAGGTGTCTTCGTTCTCCTCATTGGCCTGCTTTATTTCAGACAGCTGTATGTCATTCCTGTCCCTCACCATTTCCTCCACTGTCCTCTCCCGCTGGTCAGTATATCATTCCTGTCCCTCACCATTTCCTCCACTGTCCTCTCCTGCTGGTCAGCATATCATTCCTGTCCCTCACCATTTCCTCCACAGTCCTCTCCTGCTGGTCAGTATATAATTCCTGTCCCTCACCATTTCCTTCACTGTCCTCTCCTGCTGGTCAGTATATCATTCCTGTCCCTCACCATTTCCTCCACTGTCCTCTCCTGCTGGTCAGTATATCATTTCTGTCCCTCACCATTTCCTCCACTTTCCCTCACCATTTCCTCCACTGTCCTCTCCTACTGGTCAGTATATCATTCCTGTCCCTCACCATTTCCTCCACTGTCCTCTCCTGCTGGTCAGTATATCATTCCTGTCCCTCACCATTTCCTCCACTGTCCTCTCCTGCTGGTCATTATATCATTCCTGACCCTCACCATTTCCTCCACTGTCCTCTCCTGCTGGTCAGTATATCATTCCTGTCCCTCCCCATTTCCTCCACTGTCCTCTCCTGCTGGTCAGTCAGCACACGACCACCACCATGGGGTCTTCTGTCTATTCTGAGGGTAGATCAGAGTTTACTGTCAATAGATCCTACTGGAACAATCCTGGAACATGTTGACATGCATTACAATATGTCATTTCCTGTAAAGGTAAAGCATAGTGCACATCCTGCTGACTTACCGCTTTTCTTAGTGAAATGTTCTCATGATGGAATTTGCCAGTTGATCTTTTCAGATTGGGGTGAACTAATGTGTCGGCCTCTGTCATGGTAAGACCCCTGTTGACCACATGATCAACGACGATGGACCGGACTTCATTAGATACAACAGTTCCCTGCCGCCTGCCTCCATCTCTCTGATGTCCACCTCTCTGAGGGCTCCTTAGAGAGGGCTTCATGTTTTGAGTTTGTACTAAGAGTTGTGAAATGTAGCTTTCCTTCTCTACTCCTCACAAATGTAAAAGCATTGGATTGGTGTTGACATGGGGTAGAGGGAGTTTACATAAACCAGTCATTTCCTTTAAATCCATGAAGGGAAGTGGACAAGTTCACACTTAGAAAGGAGAGATAATTGTTACACACCCCATGTGTTCTGATAACTACAGGAATGAAACCAGATTGAGGTTGTCTGCTTTCTACACACACACACAGACACACACACACACACAGAGAGAGAACATCAGGTATAGTTGTGTAGATGAGGGAATATGTGATCAGAACCCCTCCAGTCTGGTTAACCACAGTCAGGTCCAGTATGGACTATCAATACAAGTCACCATTCAGAATGTGACCCAGTTCAATGGGTCTGAACAGAACTGGGGGACGTCAGACATCAAGTTGTCTAAACACAACAGGAATATAATTAGTTAGTGATTCATTGTTAATGGATTTTCAATGAGGAACACAGAGGAACAACCCTGACAACACACATAACAAAATAACACTAAAAACAAAGGGGGAGGAAACCACTAAAGTCATGACCATATTGTCATGTTGTAATGACAGGGAGAAACCATTAACATCTAGAACACTACTTTAGACCTGGTTATAAGAAGCCTAGTGCACTACGCAGGGAATAGGGAGCTATTTGGAACAGAGACACTAACTCCTGGATGAAAATCTCTCTCTCCCTCATCTGTCTGATATATCTGCCCATTTCCCCTCCCCTCCTCCCTTTTCATTCTATTCTATCAGCCACACCACTAGCTCACCTCCACACAATACATTTACAAGTTAAAGACACACCTTGGAATAAATAACAAAGGAAAACTATTACTAGATGAAGTTGAGTGTTTTTTATTATTTCCCATCACCATAAATCATATTTAATCACTGAACAGTAGCAGACCTAACTTCATCTGTTCCTGACTCTGGATAGTGGATTAAAAAGACCATCAATCTCCAATGATATTAAAGTACTATTCTGAACATTACTGATATACTGAGTGGCAAGTCAAGATATCTGCTGGTTTTATTGTTTGGTCAACAGCACCACCTGCTGGACAGGTTTAATGTTGCTGGACTGAGCAGTATGGGAGGATGAAAGATGACACATTTAGGGACGGTTTCCTGGACATCTACATTGAACATACTGTTTAGTCCAGGACTAGGATTCATCTGTGTCTGGGAAACCAGACCATATAGTTTAGTAGAAAGTAAGTGATACCAGCTTGTAGTGGGCTGACTAGTCCTGAATTGTCCTTTAGTTCCTGGACCATTTTCCATGCAGCTCCAGGTGACAGAGAACACATCAATTAGGACCGAGCCAACAAGCTGATCAATGATACTGAGGAGAATTACATAGAGACAGAGAACCAACTGAGAAAACATATCAATGGTTCTGAATGACAACCAATATACATCAACACCAGACGTCATGATTCATGGAAATGTACAAGATTAAAACATTGTATTGAATTTTAATTAATAACAAATCAGTTTACAGTTTAACCAGCTCAGCTATAGACTACACCAGCATGACTAGTATCTATGTGGACCCTACTACAGTTTAACCAGCTCAGCTATAGACTACACCAGCATGACTAGTATCTATGTGGACCCTACTACAGTTTAACCAGCTCAGCTATAGACTACACCAGCATGACTAGTATCTATGTGGACCCTACTACAGTTTAACCAGCTCAGCTATAGACTACACCAGCATGACTAGTATCTATGTGGACCCTACTACAGTTTAACCAGCTCAGCTATAGACTACACCAGCATGACTAGTATCTATGTGGACCCTACTACAGTTTAACCAGCTCAGCTATAGACTACACCAGCATGACTAGTATCTATGTGGACCCTACTACAGTTTAACCAGCTCAGCTATAGACTACACCAGCATGACTAGTATCTATGTGGACCCTACTACAGTTTAACCAGCTCAGCAGTACCATCGAAAATAGAATAGATCCCAAACCCAGGATAGAGGGGCTGAGTGAATGTGGTCTGGACTCTGTGGAGGAGGGTCATTGTGTCAGAGACACTGTAGAAGGACAGAGTACCTGCCTTGTGATCCAGGTACACTCCTACTCTGGAGGACTGAGGGCCTGATACTTTAGTCTCAACATTATTGTGTCTGAAACAATAACCACCTCTAGAGCACTCTAATCTCCAGGACTTGTTATTGTATCCAAATCCACCATCATTACCTCTCTCTGTTCTGCTGATGTCTTTATATGAGACTGCTGTAACAACATCACCAGTCCTCTCCACCTCCCAGTAACAGCATCCAGACAGACCCTCTCTACACAGAACCTGACACCAGTTGGTGAATCTGTCTGGATGGACAGGATATGGTTGGACTTGGCCTGTATTGGTCACCTTTCTGTTCCCTTCAGACAGAGAGAGGTCTGTGTGTGCTGTGTTTGGGTCCAGTGTGAGCTGACAGGAATCTGGGAGAAGAGCAGAGACCAATGAGGGGAGTCAGAACAATAAGTTAAGTCAGATACTGTATCTACCCTGTCTTTGATTAGAGCACAGCAGAGATCAAATCAGAGAAATATGAGGAGTCAGATAGATACCCAGTCTTTGATTAGATCTACTATTGCTATATATTTCTAGAGGGATTGTTAGGAGTGTCAGTAAAAAGAGACTGTTAGTTACTTCACAATAAAGAGACTCACATTGTAACAACTGTTCTCTGGTCTTGGGCTCTGGAGGCAGTACAACATCCACTATATTCACTACAGACACACAAACACATTGACAGAGAGAGGGAATGTTATCATCAGACCATATTCCACATGTATATGACTAGTAGGGAACTTTCAATGGTCTAAAGTTGATGTTCTTATTGTTTTCAACACACCTGTAGTGGAAATCTTGGTCCAGGCTCCTTTAAGGAAGTCTTCTAGTTTCTCTCTCAGTTCAGACACAGTCTTACTCACATCTCCAAAGTACTGAAGAGGACGGACAACGATGCTGGGTAAGTCTGAAGATACACTGATACTGGAGAGAGACTGATACCTCTGGAGAGAGAGAGAGAGAGAGAGAGACTGATAACTCTGGAGAGAGAGAGAGAGAGAGAGAGAGAGAGAGAGACTGATACCTCTGGAGAGAGAGAGAGAGAGAAAGAGATTCATTATTCACAGAAATGACTACATATATTCCACATTTTTACAAATTGAACCCAGAGGAAAAACTAAGAATACTCATGGGCGAAGGAGCAATGGCTCCTCTTGCAGCCAAATATGTATTTTCCTGCCATAGCCTGAGGGACACTGAATAATAACATCTGCATAGTAAACAGTAACTTACTTATTATTACTATTATTGTTATTACTATAATTATTAATGTTTACTGTAGACTGTTACCATTTTATTGTATTTATTTTTTTATTATTATTTACTACCATTTTATATTATTATTTGCTATCATTTACAATTTTGTTACAATGTATATTGTATACATTGTTGCTTTGGCAATATTGACACAATGTTTTTCATGCCAATAAAGCAGCTTGAATTTGAATTTGAATTTGAGAGAGAGAGAGAGAGAGAGAGAGAGAGAGAGAGAGAGAGAGAGAGAGAGAGAGAGAGAGAGAGAGAGAGAGAGAGAAGGACGGACAGAGAGAAAGAGGGACGGACAGAGAGAGAGAGGGACGGACAGAGAGAGAGGGACGGACAGAGAGAGAGAGAGGGACGGACAGAGAGAGAGAGAGGGACGGACAGAGAGAGAGAGAGAGATGATGTATACATATGTGCAGCTTATGCTCCTCCTTCAGATTCATCATATTATGATGATCAGTTTTTTGACAATCTCCAGACAGAAATCATTACATTTCAGGCGCAGGGTAAAGTGCTTCTTTGTGGAGATTTCAATGCAAGAACAGGTTCTGAGCCTGACTACACTGATGCGGGAGGTAACCACCACATATTTGGACACCCCTCCTTGTACAGTAGCCCTATTATAAATAATAGAAACAGTCCTGACCAAATACTGAACAAAAATGGAAAAGAGTTAGTACATCTCTGTCGAGCCTTAGGCCTGTACATGCTTAATGGTAGAATCAGAGGGGACTCTTTAGGTCAGTTTACTTACTGCTCAGCTCTTGGGACAAGTGTAGTCGATTATGCCATCACTGACATTGACCCCTCCTCCATTAGTGCATTCACTGTCAGACCACAGACACCATTGTCAGATCACAGTCAGATCAACGTGTTTCTGAAGAAATTAACCGGCAATATTCATTCAAAAAAACAGCCCAATAATCTTTACAACATAAACCAATCGTTCAGATGGGCTCCAAACAGTGCAGAGGCATTCATTGAAACATTGAACTCAAATGAAATGATGAACTCTATACAGTTTTTCAATAACTCACAGTACCAAAACAATAAAGATGGTGTCAATTCAGCTACCCAAAACATCAACTGCATATTCCAAAAAGCAGCATCGAAAGCAAATTTGAGAAAACCAAAGCAATGCAACATCAGAAGCAAAAATCAAAATGTTTCTGACAAATGGTTTGATAATGAATGTAAAACAATTAGAAAACACCTAAGACAAATGTCAAACAAAAAACATAAGCAGCAAAACAACCCAGAGCTACGATATGAATACTTTGAAACTCTGAAACAGTATAAACAAACACTGAAATGCAAGAAATTGAATTATACCAACAAGACACTTGATGAAATTGAAAACGCAATTGACCAAAATCAGTTCTGGGACATGTGGAACAATTTAAGCACAACAAAGCCACAAGAATTAGCCATACAAGATGTAGGAATTTGGAAAACTTACTTTGATAATCTATACAAAAACATCCCACAAAAAGACTTAAACCAGAACCAATTAGAAATTAAAGAAAAATTGAACATCCTGGAATCAGTCATTAAAAACAACCAAAATCCATTAGATTACCCAATAACCCAACAAGAACTAAATGAAAAGCTAAAATCTATTAAATCAAAAAAGGCTTGTGGTGTAGACAACATCAGAAATGAAATGCTGAAAAACAGCACACCTGAGTTGCAAAATGCTGTGCTTAAATTGTTCAACATGGTTTTAACTTCTGGCTGCTTCCCTGATGTCTGGAACCAGGGGCTCATCTCCCCTATCCACAAAAGTGGAGACAAATCAGACCCCAATAATTACAGGGGAATTTGCGTCAACAGTAACTTGGGAAAGATTTTCTGTAGCATTTTGAATTCAAGAATTCAAACCTTTCTTCAAGAAAAAAATGTAATAAGTAAATGTCAAATTGGCTTTCTCCCTAACCATCGCACTACTGACCATATATACACCTTACACACACTAATTAATAAACACGTCCACCAAAAAAAAGAGGGCAAAATCTTTGCTTGCTTTATTGACTTTAAAAAAGCATTTGATTCGATTTGGCATGAAGGGCTATTCTACAAAATTCTACAAAGTGGGCTTGGTGGTAAGGTGTATGACTTAATAAAATGTATGTACACAAAAAACAAGTGTGCAATAAAAATCAAAAACCAAAGAACAGAATTTTTTTCACAATGTCGAGGTGTGAGACAAGGCTGCAATTTGAGTCCAAATCTTTTCAACATTTATATCAATGAATTAGCAGACATGTTGGACCAATCTCCAGCCCCAGGACTCACACTATTTGACACAGAGGTGAAATACCTGCTATATGCTGATGACTTGGTACTTCTATCACCAACCAAAGAAGGTCTTCAACAAAACATTAATATTCTGGAGCAATATTGCCATAATTGGGCCCTGGCAGTAAATTTCCAAAAAACTAAAATCATGATTTTCCAAAAAAAACCCAGATGTCAGAAACACAAATGTAAATTCACCCTGAACAACACCTTAATTGAACACACAAAAAATTACACCTACCTTGGTCTGACCATATCTGCATCGGGAAACTTTAATATGGCAGTGAATGCACTCAAAGAAAAAGCCCGCAGAGCAATGTATGCAATAAAAATGAAATTATTCAAAATCAACATCCCAATTAGAATTTGGACTAAAATATTTGACAGTGTAATCCTACCAATAGCACTTTATGGAAGTGAGGTTTGGGGGCCACTCAATAAACTGGATTTTAAAATGTGGGACAAACATCCAATTGAAGCCCTACATGCAGAATTCTGTCGGAAAATTCTACAAGTCCAGAGAAATACACCAACTAATGCATGTAGGGCAGAATTGGGCCGTTTTCCAGTAATAATGAAAATACAGAAAAGATCATTAAAATTTTGGCTACATCTAAATTCAAGTCCAAATTCGAGTCTGCAATTTAAAGCACTTCAAGCCCAAGAGCTGAGCCCAGAAACGAGCCCTCTCAGTCAGATGGTGTTGGACCTCACCAACCAAGCTGACGCCAGCACTGCTTCAAAAGAAAGAATTCCAATAAGCAAAATCATGAACCAATCAAAGGAATCATATTTACAATACTGGAAAAACGAAACAAAATCCCAAAGCCGACTAAATTGCTATCTGACCCTAAACAGAGAATATGAATTGGCTGATTATCTCTACTCTGTCAGAGATACGAAGCAGAGACAGATCCTTACCAAGTACAGGCTGAGTGACCACCGATTGGCAATAGAAACCGGCAGACATAAAAAGACATGGCTACCCAAAGAGGAGCGTGTATGTGGTCACTGCATGACAGGGGAGGTAGAGACAGAGATGCACTTTCTCCTTTACTGTGATAAATATTCCTCACAAAGAGATTCATTATTCACAGAAATGACTACATATATTCCACATTTTTACAAATTGAACCAAGAGGAAAAACTAAGAATACTCATGGGCGAAGGAGCAATGGCTCCTCTTGCAGCCAAATATGTATTTCCTGCCATAGCCTGAGGGACACTGAATAATAACATCTGCATAGTAAACAGTAACTTACTTATTATTACTATTATTGTTATTACTATAATTATTAATGTTTACTGTAGACTGTTACCATTTTATTGTTATTATTTTTGTATTTAATTTTGTATTATTATTTACTACAATTTTATATTATTATTTGCTATCATTTATAATTTTGTTACAATGTATATTGTATACATTGTTGCTTTGGCAATATTGACACAATGTTTTTCATGCCAATAAAGCAGCTTGAATTTGAATTTGAAATTTGAGAAGGGCGAACAGAGAGAGAGGGGCGGGGGGACAGAGAGAGAGAGGGACGGACAGAGAGAGAGAGGGACGGACAGAGAGAGAGAGGGACAGACAGAGAGAGAGAGAGGGACAGACAGAGAGAGAGAGGGACGGACAGAAAGAGAGAGGGACGGACAGAGAGAGAGAGAGGGACAGACAGAGAGAGAGAGGGACGGACACAGAGAGAGAGGGACGGACAGAGAGAGAGAGGGACGGACAGAGAGAGAGAGGGACGGACAGAGAGAGAGAGAGGGACAGACAGAGAGAGAGAGAGGGACGGACAGAGAGAGAGAGGGACGGACAGAGAGAGAGAGGGACGGACAGAGAGAGAGAGGAACGGACAGAGAGAGAGAGGGACGGACAGAGAGAGAGAGGGAGAGGGACGGACAGAGAGAGAGAGAGAGAGGGATGGACAGAGAGAGAGAGAGAGAGGGACGGACAGAGAGAGAGAGGGACGGACAGAGAGAGAGGGGGACGGACAGAGAGAGAGGGGGGTGGACAGAGAGAGAGAGAGGGTTGGACAGAGAGAGAGAGGGGTGGACAGAAAGAGAAAGAGACGGAGAGAGAGAGAAAGGGATGGACAGAGAGAGAGACAGAGACAGAGAGAGAAAGGGACGGACAGAGAGAGAGAGGGGCGGACAGAGAGAGAGAGAGAGGGACGGACAGAGAGAGAGAGAGGGGCGGACCGAGAGAGAGAGACAGAGAGAGAGGGATGGACAGAGAGAGAGAGACAGAGAGAGAGAGAGAGGGACGGACAGAGAGGGAGAGAGAGGGACAGACAGAGAGAGAGAGAGGGACGGACAGAGAGAGAGAAGGGCGAACAGAGAGAGAGGGGCGGGGGGACAGAGAGAGAGAGGGACGGACAGAGAGAGAGGGGCGGACAGAGAGGGAGACAGAGAGAGAGAGAGGGGCGGACAGAGAGAGAGAGAGAGGGACGGACAGAGAGAGAGAGAGGGGCGGACCGAGAGAGAGAGACAGAGAGAGAGGGATGGACAGAGAGAGAGAGACAGAGAGAGAGAGAGAGGGACGGACAGAGAGGGAGAGAGAGGGACAGACAGAGAGAGAGAGAGGGACGGACAGAGAGAGAGAAGGGCGAACAGAGAGAGAGGGGCGGGGGGACAGAGAGAGAGAGGGACGGACAGAGAGAGAGGGGCGGACAGAGAGGGAGACAGAGAGAGAGAGAGGGACGGACAGAGAGAGAGGGACGGACAGAGAGAGAGAGGGACGGACAGAGAGAGAGAGGGACAGACAGAGAGAGGGACAGAGAGAGAGAGAGGGACGGACAGATAGAGGGACGGACACAGAGAGAGAGGGACGGACAGAGAGAGAGAGGGACGGACAGAGAGAGAGAGAGGGACGGACAGAGAGAGAGAGAGGGACGGACAGAGAGAGAGAGAGGGACGGACAGAAAAAGAGAGAGGGACGGACATAGAGAGAGAGAGGGACGGACAGAGAGAGAGAGGGGCGGACAGAGAGAGAGAGACAGAGAGAGAGGGACGGACAGAGAGAGAGAGAGGGGCGGACCGAGAGAGAGAGACAGAGAGAGAGGGACGGACAGAGAGGGAGAGAAAAGGGCGGACAGAGAGAGAGGGACGGACAGAGAGAGAGAAAGGGGCGGACAGAGAGAGAGAAAGGGGCGGACAGAGAGAGAGAGAGAGAGAGAGAGAGGGACGGACAGAGAGAGAGAGAGAGAGAGAGGGACGGACAGAGAGAGAGAGAGAGAGAGAGGGACGGACAGAGAGGGAGAGAAAGGGGCGGACAGAGAGAGAGAGAGAGAGAGAGAGAGGGACGGACAGAGAGAGAGAAAGGGGCGGACAGAGAGAGAGAGAGAGAGAGAGAGAGGGACGGACAGAGAGAGAGAGAGAGAGAGAGGGACGGACAGAGAGGGAGAGAAAGGGGCGGACAGAGAGAGAGAGGGACGGACAGAGAGAGAGAGACAGAGAGAGAGGGACGGACAGAGAGGGAGAGAGAGGGACAGACAGAGAGAGAGAAGGGCGAACAGAGAGAGAGGGGCGGGGGGACAGAGAGAGAGAGGGACGGACAGAGAGAGAGGGGCGGACAGAGAGAGAGACAGAGAGGGACGGACAGAGAGAGAGAGAGGGACGGACAGAGAGAGAGAGGGACGGACAGAGAGAGAGAGGGACAGACAGAGAGAGAGAGAGGGACAGACAGAGAGAGAGAGGGACGGACAGAAAGAGAGAGGGACGGACAGAGAGAGAGAGAGGGACAGACAGAGAGAGAGAGGGACGGACACAGAGAGAGAGGGACGGACAGAGAGAGAGAGGGACGGACAGAGAGAGAGAGGGACGGACAGAGAGAGAGAGGGACGGACAGAGAGAGAGAGAGGGACAGACAGAGAGAGAGAGAGGGACGGACAGAGAGAGAGAGGGACGGACAGAGAGAGAGAGGGACGGACAGAGAGAGAGAGGAACGGACAGAGAGAGAGAGGGACGGACAGAGAGAGAGAGGGAGAGGGACGGACAGAGAGAGAGAGAGAGAGGGATGGACAGAGAGAGAGAGAGAGAGGGACGGACAGAGAGAGAGAGAGAGAGAGAGAGAGAGGGACAGACAGAGAGAGAGTGAGACGGACAGAGAGAGAGTGAGACGGACAGATAGAGGGACGGACACAGAGAGAGAGGGACGGACACAGAGAGAGAGAGGGATGGACAGAGAGAGAGAGAGAGAGAGAGGGACAGACAGAGAGAGAGAAAGAGAGCGAGAGGGGGACGGACAGAGAGAGAGAGAGGGACAGACAGAGAGAGAGAGGGACGGACAGAGAGAGAGAGAGAGGGGGAAGGACAGAGAGAGAAAGGGACGACAGAGAGAGAGAGGGGCGAACAGAGAGAGAAAGGGACGGACAGAGAGAGAAAGGGACGGACAGAGAGAGAGAGAGAGAGAGAGGGACGGACAGAGAGAGAGAGAGAAAGAGAGCGAGAGGGGGACGGACAGAGAGAGAGAGAGGGACGGACAGACAGAGAGAGAGAGAGAGAGGGACGGACAGAGAGAGAGAGAGAAAGAGAGCGAGAGGGGGACGGACAGAGAGAGAGAGAGGGACAGACAGAGAGAGAGAGGGACGGACAGAGAGAGAGAGAGAGAGAGGGGGAAGGACAGAGAGAGAGAGGGACGACAGAGAGAGAGAGGGGCGAACAGAGAGAGAAAGGGACGGACAGAGAGAGAAAGGGACGGACAGAGAGAGAAAGGGACGGACAGAGAGAGAGAGGGACGGACCGAGAGAGAGAGGGACGGACAGAGAGAGGGAGGGATGGACAGAGAGAGAGAGGGATGGACAGAGAGAGAGAGAGGGACGGACAGAGAGAGAGAGAGGGACGGACAGAGAGAGAGGAAGGGACAGACAGAGAGAGAGAGGGAGCGACAGGGACGGACAGAGAGAGAGGGACGACAGAGAGAGAGGGAGAGGGACGGACAGGGAGAGAGACAGACAGACAGAGAGAGGGAGAGACCGACAGAGAGAGGGACAGAGAGGGAAAGAGGGACAGACAGGGAAAGAGAGAGAGAGAGGGAGAGACGGACAGAGAGAGAGACGGACAGAGAGAGGGACGGGCAGAGAGAGGGACGGACGGACAGAGAGAGAAGGACGGACAGAGAGAGAGGGACGGGCAGAGAGAGGGACGGACGGACAGAGAGAGAGGGCCGGACGGACAGAGAGAGAGAGAGAGAGAGAGAGAGAGAGGGGCGGACAGAGAGAGAGAGAGAGGGACGGACAGAGAGAGAGAGGGGCGGACAGAGACAGAGAGAGGGACGGACGGACAGAGAGAGAGACGAACAGAGAGAGAGACGGACAGAGAGAGAGGGACAGAGAGAGAGAGAGACAGAGAGAGAGAGAGAGGGGCGGACAGAGAGAGAGAGAGAGGGACGGACAGAGAGAGAGAGGGGCGGACAGAGACAGAGAGAGGGACGGACAGAGAGAGAGGGGGACGAACAGAGAGAGAGAGGGACGGACAGAGAGAGAGAGGGGCGGACAGAGACAGAGAGAGGGACGGACGGACAGAGAGAGAGACGAACAGAGAGAGAGACGGACAGAGAGAGAGGGACAGAGAGAGAGAGAGACAGAGAGACAGACAGGACAACATAATGATTGAGATGAATAGTTTCACATGAAGTTAATTTCATATCACATGTAACAAGACAGTTTAGTTACCTGGAGGAAATGGATGTGATCCTCTGTGTGTGAGAGCTGCTCCAGCTCAGTGCTTCTCTTCCTCAGCTCAGCTATCTCCTGCTTCAGTTGCTCCAGGAGTCCTTCAGCTTGACTCACTTGAGCCTTCTCTTGGGCTCTGATCAGCTCCTTCACCTCAGAGCTCCTTCTCTCAATGGAGCGGATCAGCTCAGTAAAGATCTGATCACTGTCCTCCACTGCTGACTGTGCAGAGCGCTGGAGAGAGAGACAGAGACAGAGAGAGAGAGAGAGAGAGAGAGGGAGAGAGAGAGACAGAGAGAGAGAGAGACAGAGAGAGAGACAGAGAGAGAGAGAGAGAGAGAGAGAGAGAGACAGAGAGACAGAGAGAGACAGTAGGTTCAGTAGCCTCTCTGCAGTCAGAACTCAGTGCTCTCCAGGTCCACCAGGACTTGTCCTCCCTCCTGGACAGACAGGTACAGAACACCTCTTGGTCCTGCTCTACTCTCCTCCCTCCTGGACAGACAGGTACAGAACACCTCTTGGTCCTGCTCTACTCTCCTCCCTCCTGGACAGACAGGTACAGAACACCTCTTGGTCCTGCTCTACTCTCCTCCCTCCTGGACAGACAGGTACAGAACACCTCTTGGTCCTGCTCTACTCTCCTCCCTCCTGGACAGACAGGTACAGAACACCTCTTGGTCCTGCTCTACTCTCCTCCCTCCTGGACAGACAGGTACAGAACACCTCTTGGTCCTGCTCTACTCTCCTCCCTCCTGGACAGACAGGTACAGAACACCTCTTGGTCCTGCTCTACTCTCCTCCCTCCTGGACAGACAGGTACAGAACACCTCTTGGTCCTGCTCTACTCTCCTCCCTCCTGGACAGACAGGTACAGACCACCTCTTGTTCCTGCTGTACTCTCCTCCCTCCTGGACAGACAGGTACAGAACACCTCTTGGTCCTGCTCTACTCTCCTCCCTCCTGGACAGACAGGTACAGAACACCTCTTGGTCCTGCTCTACTCTCCTCCCTCCTGGACAGACAGGTACAGAACACCTCTTGGTCCTGCTCTACTCTCCTCCCTCCTGGACAGACAGGTACAGAACACCTCTTGGTCCTGCTCTACTCTCCTCCCTCCTGGACAGACAGGTACAGAACACCTCTTGGTCCTGCTCTACTCTCCTCCATCCTGGACAGACAGGTAGAGAACACCTCTTGGTCCTGCTCTACTCTCCTCCCTCCTGGACAGACAGGTACAGAACACCTCTTGGTCCTGCTCTACTCTCCTCCCTCCTGGACAGACAGGTACAGAACACCTCTTGGTCCTGCTCTACTCTCCTCCCTCCTGGACAGACAGGTACAGAACACCTCTTGGTCCTGCTCTACTCTCCTCCCTCCTGGACAGACAGGTACAGAACACCTCTTGGTCCTGCTCTACTCTCCTCCCTCCTGGACAGACAGGTACAGAACACCTCTTGGTCCTGCTCTACTCTCCTCCCTCCTGGACAGACAGGTACAGAACACCTCTTGGTCCTGCTCTACTCTCCTCCCTCCTGGACAGACAGGTACAGAACACCTCTTGGTCCTGCTCTACTCTCCTCCCTCCTGGACAGACAGGTACAGAACACCTCTTGGTCCTGCTCTACTCTCCTCCCTCCTGGACAGACAGGTACAGAACACCAGCCTCTCTTTTCCGGGAAAGAAAGTTTCTGTCCACCAACATGTTTTCTGTTTTGACATCAATACCGTAGTTCTTGATAAACTCAGTTCAGCATGATGTATCTAGGAAGTTGTTAGAGTTTTATTTTAGTTTTACTATTGAGAGTTCCCTCTATTTGTGTTTTCACTAGATTCATCATTGGCACGGAAAGAGAGTCCCTGTCTTCCTAACATTGATGTGACCACAACAATTCTCCTCAGATACTCCCTTCTCTCTGCAATATCACCAGCAGGGTCAGATGTTCAAATCTGAGCAATGTTCCCATGATTGATAGTTTCCTGGTAGCTTTGCCACAACACTGTCTCTGTGTGTTTGTGTCATCTCATGTTTGACAAAGATAAAATAAGATTTTTTTCCAATTTTTGCAGCCATTACTGACAAAATAGTCAAATGTAATGTTTTTTACCAAAAACTCTACATGGAAAGCAGAAAGCTGTGATCAATTAAATACAACGTTAACTAGATATTATCTGTGTCATTTATAGCCTGGCACAGATAGTAAAACTACATTAAATACAACTAGATATTATCTGTGTCATTTATAGCCTGGCACAGATAGTAAAACTACATTAAATACAACGTTAACTAGATATTATCTGTGTCATTTATAGCCTGGCACCGATAGTAAAACTACATTAAATACAACGTTAACTAGATATTATCTGTGTCATTTATAGCCTGGCACAGATAGTAAAACTACATTAAATACAACGTTAACTAGATATTATCTGTGTCATTTATAGCCTGGCACAGATAATAAAACTACATTAAATACAACGTTAACTAGATATTATCTGTGTCATTTATAGCCTGGCACAGATAGTAAAACTACATTAAATACAACGTTAACTAGATATTATCTGTGTCATTTATAGCCTGGCACAGATAGTAAAACTACATTAAATACAACGTTAACTAGATATTATCTGTGTCATTTATAGCCTGGCACAGATAGTAAAACTACATTAAATACAACGTTAACTAGATATTATCTGTGTCATTTATAGCCTGGCACAGATAGTAAAACTACTGTAGCGACCCGCACAGACAGCTGTGTGTTATGTGTCCGGCTAGTAGGTGGTTGTGTTGTACTTACCAGTTCCCAGTGTTCGCGGGGTCCGACATGCCAATCAACCTGCTATCTGCCAATCACAGGAATGCCTGGGATGTTCTGATGCCGGGCATCCTGGTGGTTGGCGGAGTGGCGTGGAGGGGGCGGGGCATTGGAAGGTAAGGAAGGTCCCGATTGGCTTGTGGGGTATCTTTCATTTATTTGGCGTGAGCTAAGGCCAAACAGTAGCCTGTGTAAAGTTGCTAATAAACCGTCAATTCGTAACTCAACCCTCTGTCTGGACAATTGTTCCTTTATGATCTAGTCAGGTCATTACACTACATTAAATACAACGTTAACTAGATATCATCGCCACATAACTTATGTCGAATTTAAAAGACACCGTTACCGTTAGTAACGTCTGTTACACTGTAACTTACAGGCAGCCTCACATAAAAACCTATTGGTTAACAAAGCTTTGATTATGACCAAAGTCTATAGTAGTGAAAGCTCTCTCTCTCTATTCTAACTTACCACACATTCACATCACTGCCTCGACATGAATGTGTCCTGTCAGAGCCGTTTCCTGTCCGTTAACTGTTAACAGTCTCGAGCCACAGCTTAACCAATGAGCTACAAGGAGGACTGACAGTCACGAGCGGTGCAGCAGCCTCTGCAGCAGCAGCCTCCCCCGGGTCCTAGTGCCCGCCCGGTAAGACGGTTAAGATGCGATGGAACGGTTGACGGAGAGAAAATAAATCACAGAGAAAATATATTGACTGATATATTGAATTGTTTAGGGAAGCTTTAGCTTTGGCTTTAATACATTCTGAAAATACTTGAAAACCAAAAGAGAAAAGAATAGTAGCCCTCCTCAGGATCAACAAAACCCTCACAGACCAACTTATTCTTCTATGATATAATGGAGGTCCTCAAACCAACGTTAAAGGTGCATGGCGCCACCTACTGTGCTGGAGTGTTTTCAATCACGGTTTACACCACTCTAAATCCTCCTACCTAACTCAGAACTTCTGAGAAAATAAAAGAGTCCTACTAACTTCTAATAGACCCTCCCCCATCCCCCAAATCTCTTCCAAGTGTAATGTTTACTGTTCATTTCTGATTGTTTATTTCACTCTTGTTTATTGTCCATTTCACTTGCTTTGGCAATGTAAACATATATTTCCATGCAATAAAGCCCTATGAATTTAATTCAATTGAGAGAGAGACAGTTCCATGTTAATGTATAGGGGACATGAGTCAGTCATGGTTACTCATGGTTATGTGATGAGGCAG
Organism: Oncorhynchus mykiss; assembly: GCF_057628025.1. NCBI lineage: Eukaryota > Metazoa > Chordata > Actinopteri > Salmoniformes > Salmonidae > Oncorhynchus > Oncorhynchus mykiss. The sequence continues at coordinate 4,987,213 of NC_143025.1, read as the reverse complement.
CCCAGTCAGTTACATGAACCAGTCTATTCTCTGAAAGGGGTCCAGACAGCCTGTTCCCAACAGTGGGGTCAGTGGGATTGAATAGCCCCCCCCCCCCCCCCCCCCCCTCTCTCTCTCTCTCTCTGACTGGAGGAGAGAAGTGAAATGGTGTGTCTCCTCTGGTCAACAATACTCACCTTGAAAGACTCCACAGCCTGTTGGAGCTCCTTCATCTCCTTCTCTCTCTCCTGGAATCTCTGCTGGACCTTCTGCTGACTCATCCCCAGCTGCCTCTGTGGAGAATCACTCTTCAATGAGCTATCAAGCTTTATTAGTCCAGTAGATCAATAGTATAGTAATGTGACATAGGACCCATTGAGAGGAAGGTCTACAATCCTGAGGAAGTCCCTTTACAATATTATATTATGTTGCTATGTGAATGATTATAGTTTTTATGGTAGGACTTCATGTATCAAGGGGTTGAGACTGAACTTTGGACTCATAAAAGGCCATTCAGAATGATAATAGTGTTTGACTTTAGAAAATGGTGATACATTTGTAACAAACTCAATATACTCAAGGTTTGTGTTCATATTTGTGGATCCATTTCATATTGTATATAATATAATGATCTCATATTCAAACAGATTTAGTTCCTACTGTATCTTTAATTCCTTGTTTATCAGACAGTCACCAACAAGTTGTTCTGGTCTTACCTGTTTCTCAGTCCTCTCTGCTGCAGCTGACACTGTATCATGGCCTTTATGTTCATCCATCACACACAGCAGACAGATACACTGCTGATCGGTACGACAGTAAACCTCCAGCAGTTTGTCATGATGAGAGCAGATCTTCTCCTGTAGTTGTGCCGTGGCTTTGACCAGCTTGTGCTTCTTGAAAGCAGGAAATTCATAGTGAGGTTGGAGGTGAGTCTCACAGTAAGAGGCCAGACACACCAGACAGGACATGAGGGCTTTCTGCTTTCTGGTCCCAGTGCAGAAATCACACACCACATCTCCAGGTCCAGCATAGCACAGAGCAGGAGGGGGAGCAGCCTGGAGTCCTGTCTTCCTCAGTTTCTCCACCAGCTCAGCCAACATGTTATTTTTCCTCAGATTAGGCCTTGGAGTGAAGGTCTCTCTGCACTGAGGACAGCTATAGACCCCTTTCAGAACATCCTGATCCCAGCAGCCCTCAATACAGCTCCTACAGTAACTGTGTCCACAGATAGTAGTGACCGGCTCCTTCAGTAGATCCAGACAGACAGAACAACAGAACTGGTCCTGGTCCAGCAGAACTCCCTGTTGAGCCATTTGGACAGTTGTTCACTCTCACACAGACAGACGACAGAGAGACTCAGATCAGTTTCGTTTCCTCAGAAGAGAGTTTGTGGGAGGGGAGGGACTTCCTGGTTCTGCCAGAGGGCTGGGGTTAGAGGGAGGGAGGGGTTAGAGGAATGGAGGAAGAGAGAGAGGAACTGCATGCAACAGCAAGAGGGAGACAAATAGTTGTGTTCCAAGTTTAGAGCCCTTAAGAAATACTAAAGAAAACAATTGTTATTTAAAACATAAGTCATTATTTAAGTTAACCGGAGCCATATTGTATTGTGCACTGAGCTGAGATCTTCCATTCTCCTCTGCGCTGGTTACACTTCTTTTCATAGTGAACACTTCATTTCATATTTCATTTCAATAACACATTTCTACTTCCTCAATCAGCCTCTGAGGAGGTTTACCTTCTCTACCTGACGGTCTCATTACAACAGGCTGCCCTGGTGGGTCTGATACAGGAGTGTCTGGGCTTCTCTACCTGACCGTCTCATTACAACAGGCTGCCCTGGTGGGTCTGATACAGGAGTGTCTGGGCTTCTCTACCTGACCGTCTCATTACAACAGGCTGCCCTGGTGGGTCTGATACAGGAGTGTCTGGGCTTCTCTACCTGACCGTCTCATTACAACAGGCTGCCCTGGTGGGTCTGATACAGGAGTGTCTGGGCTTCTCTACCTGACCGTCTCATTACAACAGGCTGCCCTGGTGGGTCTGATACAGGAGTGTCTGGGCTTCTCTACCTGAAAGTCTCATTACAACAGGCTGCCCTGGTGGGTCTGATACAGGAGTGTCTGGGCTTCTCTACCTGACCGTCTCATTACAACAGGCTGCCCTGGTGGGTCTGATACAGGAGTGTCTGGGCTTCTCTACCTGACCGTCTCATTACAACAGGGTGCCCTGTTGGGTCTGACACAGGAGTGTCTGGGCTTCTCTACCTGACCGTCTCATTACAACAGGCTGCCCTGGTGGGTCTGATACAGGAGTGTCTGGGCTTCTCTACCTGACCGTCTCATTACAACAGGCTGCCCTGGTGGGTCTGATACAGGAGTGTCTGGGCTTCTCTACCTGACCGTCTCATTACAACAGGCTGCCCTGGTGGGTCTGATACAGGAGTGTCTGGGCTTCTCTACCTGACCGTCTCATTACAACAGGCTGCCCTGGTGGGTCTGACACAGGAGTGTCTGGGCTTCTCTACCTGACCGTCTCATTACAACAGGCTGCCCTGGTGGGTCTGATACAGGAGTGTCTGGGCTTCTCTACCTGACGGTCTCATTACAACAGGCTGCCCTGGTGGGTCTGATACAGGAGTGTCTGGGCTTCTCTACCTGACGGTCTCATTACAACAGGCTGCCCTGGTGGGTCTGATACAGGAGTGTCTGGGCTTCTCTACCTGACGGTCTCATTACAACAGGCTGCCCTGTTGGGTCTGACACAGGAGTGTCTGGGCTTCTCTACCTGACCGTCTCATTACAACAGGCTGCCCTGGTGGGTCTGATACAGGAGTGTCTGGGCTTCTCTACCTGACCGTCTCATTACAACAGGCTGCCCTGGTGGGTCTGATACAGGAGTGTCTGGGCTTCTCTACCTGACCGTCTCATTACAACAGGCTGCCCTGGTGGGTCTGATACAGGAGTGTCTGGGCTTCTCTACCTGACCGTCTCATTACAACAGGCTGCCCTGGTGGGTCTGACACAGGAGTGTCTGGGCTTCTCTACCTGACCGTCTCATTACAACAGGCTGCCCTGGTGGGTCTGATACAGGAGTGTCTGGGCTTCTCTACCTGACGGTCTCATTACAACAGGCTGCCCTGGTGGGTCTGATACAGGAGTGTCTGGGCTTCTCTACCTGACGGTCTCATTACAACAGGCTGCCCTGGTGGGTCTGATACAGGAGTGTCTGGGCTTCTCTACCTGACCGTCTCATTACAACAGGCTGCCCTGGTGGGTCTGATACAGGAGTGTCTGGGCTTCTCTACCTGACGGTCTCATTACAACAGGCTGCCCTGGTGGGTCTGATACAGGAGTGTCTGGGCTTCTCTACCTGACGGTCTCATTACAACAGGCTGCCCTGGTGGGTCTGATACAGGAGTGTCTGGGCTTCTCTACCTGACCGTCTCATTACAACAGGCTGCCCTGGTGGGTCTGATACAGGAGTGTCTGGGCTTCTCTACCTGACCGTCTCATTACAACAGGCTGCCCTGGTGGGTCTGATACAGGAGTGTCTGGGCTTCTCTACCTGACCGTCTCATTACAACAGGCTGCCCTGGTGGGTCTGATACAGGAGTGTCTGGGCTTCTCTACCTGACGGTCTCATTACAACAGGCTGCCCTGGTGGGTCTGATACAGGAGTGTCTGGGCTTCTCTACCTGACCGTCTCATTACAACAGGCTGCCCTGGTGGGTCTGATACAGGAGTGTCTGGCCTTCTCTACCTGACCGTCTCATTACAACAGGCTGCCCTGGTGGGTCTGATACAGGAGTGTCTCGGCTTCTCTACCTGACCGTCTCATTACAACAGGCTGCCCTGGTGGGTCTGATACAGGAGTGTCTGGGCTTCTCTACCTGACCCTCTTATTACAACAGGCTGCCCTGGTGGGTCTGATACAGGAGTGTCTGGGCTTCTCTACCTGACCATCTCATTACAACAGGCTGCCCTGGTGGGTCTGACACAGGAGTGTCTGGGCTTCTCTACCTGACGGTCTCATTACAACAGGCTGCCCTGGTTGGTCTGATACAGGAGTGTCTGGGCTTCTCTACCTGATCGTCTCATTACAACAGGCTGCCCTGGTGGGTCTGACACAGGAGTGTCTGGGCTTCTCTACCTGACCGTCTCATTACAACAGGCTGCCCTGGTGGGTCTGATACAGGAGTGTCTGGGCTTCTCTACCTGACCGTCTCATTACAACAGGCTGCCCTGGTGGGTCTGATACAGGAGTGTCTGGGCTTCTCTACCTGAACGTCTCATTACAACAGGCTGCCCTGGTGGGTCTGATACAGGAGTGTCTGGGCTTCTCTACCTGATCGTCTCATTACAACAGGCTGCCCTGGTGGGTCTGATACAGGAGTGTCTGGGCTTCTCTACCTGACCGTCTCATTACAACAGGCTGCCCTGGTGGGTCTGATACAGGAGTGTCTGGGCTTCTCTACCTGACGGTCTCATTACAACAGGCTGCCCTGGTGGGTCTGATACAGGAGTGTCTGGGCTTCTCTACCTGACCGTCTCATTACAACAGGCTGCCCTGGTGGGTCTGATACAGGAGTGTCTGGGCTTCTCTACCTGACCGTCTCATTACAACAGGCTGCCCTGGTGGGTCTGATACAGGAGTGTCTGGGCTTCTCTACCTGACCGTCTCATTACAACAGGCTGCCCTGGTGGGTCTGATACAGGAGTGTCTGGCCTTCTCTACCTGACCGTCTCATTACAACAGGCTGCCCTGGTGGGTCTGATACAGGAGTGTCTCGGCTTCTCTACCTGACCGTCTCATTACAACAGGCTGCCCTGGTGGGTCTGATACAGGAGTGTCTGGGCTTCTCTACCTGACCGTCTCATTACAACAGGCTGCCCTGGTGGGTCTGATACAGGAGTGTCTGGGCTTCTCTACCTGACCATCTCATTACAACAGGCTGCCCTGGTGGGTCTGATACAGGAGTGTCTGGGCTTCTCTACCTGACCGTCTCATTACAACAGGCTGCCCTGGTGGGTCTGATACAGGAGTGTCTGGCCTTCTCTACCTGACCGTCTCATTACAACAGGCTGCCCTGGTGGGTCTGATACAGGAGTGTCTCGGCTTCTCTACCTGACCGTCTCATTACAACAGGCTGCCCTGGTGGGTCTGATACAGGAGTGTCTGGGCTTCTCTACCTGACCCTCTTATTACAACAGGCTGCCCTGGTGGGTCTGATACAGGAGTGTCTGGGCTTCTCTACCTGACCATCTCATTACAACAGGCTGCCCTGGTGGGTCTGACACAGGAGTGTCTGGGCTTCTCTACCTGACGGTCTCATTACAACAGGCTGCCCTGGTTGGTCTGATACAGGAGTGTCTGGGCTTCTCTACCTGATCGTCTCATTACAACAGGCTGCCCTGGTGGGTCTGACACAGGAGTGTCTGGGCTTCTCTACCTGACCGTCTCATTACAACAGGCTGCCCTGGTGGGTCTGATACAGGAGTGTCTGGGCTTCTCTACCTGACCGTCTCATTACAACAGGCTGCCCTGGTGGGTCTGATACAGGAGTGTCTGGGCTTCTCTACCTGAACGTCTCATTACAACAGGCTGCCCTGGTGGGTCTGATACAGGAGTGTCTGGGCTTCTCTACCTGATCGTCTCATTACAACAGGCTGCCCTGGTGGGTCTGATACAGGAGTGTCTGGGCTTCTCTACCTGACGGTCTCATTACAACAGGCTGCCCTGGTGGGTCTGATACAGGAGTGTCTGGGCTTCTCTACCTGACGGTCTCATTACAACAGGCTGCCCTGGTGGGTCTGATACAGGAGTGTCTGGGCTTCTCTACCTGACCGTCTCATTACAACAGGCTGCCCTGGTGGGTCTGATACAGGAGTGTCTGGGCTTCTCTACCTGACCATCTCATTACAACAGGCTGCCCTGGTGGGTCTGATACAGGAGTGTCTGGCCTTCTCTACCTGACCGTCTCATTACAACAGGCTGCCCTGGTGGGTCTGATACAGGAGTGTCTCGGCTTCTCTACCTGACCGTCTCATTACAACAGGCTGCCCTGGTGGGTCTGATACAGGAGTGTCTGGGCTTCTCTACCTGACCCTCTTATTACAACAGGCTGCCCTGGTGGGTCTGATACAGGAGTGTCTGGGCTTCTCTACCTGACCATCTCATTACAACAGGCTGCCCTGGTGGGTCTGACACAGGAGTGTCTGGGCTTCTCTACCTGACGGTCTCATTACAACAGGCTGCCCTGGTTGGTCTGATACAGGAGTGTCTGGGCTTCTCTACCTGATCGTCTCATTACAACAGGCTGCCCTGGTGGGTCTGACACAGGAGTGTCTGGGCTTCTCTACCTGACCGTCTCATTACAACAGGCTGCCCTGGTGGGTCTGACACAGGAGTGTCTGGGCTTCTCTACCTGACCCTCTCATTACAACATGCTGCCCTGGTTGGTCTGATACAGGAGTGTCTGGCCTTCTCTACCTGACCGTCTCATTACAACAGGCTGCCCTGGTGGGTCTGATACAGGAGTGTCTGGGCTTCTCTACCTGACGGTCTCATTACAACAGGCTGCCCTGGTGGGTCTGACACAGGAGTGTCTGGGCTTCTCTACCTGACCGTCTCATTACAACAGGCTGCCCTGGTGGGTCTGACACAGGAGTGTCTGGGCTTCTCTACCTGACCGTCTCATTATAACAGGCTGCCCTGGTGGGTCTGACACAGGAGTGTCTGGGCTTCTCTACCTGACCGTCTCATTACAACAGGCTGCCCTGGTGGGTCTGACACAGGAGTGTCTGGGCTTCTCTACCTGACCCTCTCATTACAACAGGCTGCCCTGGTTGGTCTGATACAGGAGTGTCTGGCCTTCTCTACCTGACCGTCTCATTACAACAGGCTGCCCTGGTGGGTCTGATACAGGAGTGTCTGGGCTTCTCTACCTGACCGTCTCATTACAACAGGCTGCCCTGGTGGGTCTGACACAGGAGTGTCTGGGCTTCTCTACCTGAACGTCTCATTACAACAGGCTGCCCTGGTGGGTCTGACACAGGAGTGTCTGGGCTTCTCTACCTGACCGTCTCATTACAACAGGCTGCCCTGGTGGGTCTGATACAGGAGTGTCTGGCCTTCTCTACCTGACGGTCTCATTACAACAGGCTGCCCTGGTGGGTCTGATACAGGAGTGTCTGGGCTTCTCTACCTGACCGTCTCATTACAACAGGCTGCCCTGGTGGGTCTGATACAGGAGTGGCTGGGCTTCTCTACCTGACCGTCTCATTACAACAGGCTGCCCTGGTGGGTCTGATACAGGAGTGTCTGGGCTTCTCTACCTGACCGTCTCATTACAACAGGCTGCCCTGGTGGGTCTGATACAGGAGTGTCTGGGCTTCTCTACCTGACCGTCTCATTACAACAGGCTGCCCTGGTGGGTCTGACACGGGTGTGTCTGGGCTTCTCTACCTGACCGTCTCATTACAACAGGCTGCCCTGGTGGGTCTGACACAGGAGTGTCTGGGCTTCTCTACCTGACGGTCTCATTACAACAGGCTGCCCTGGTGGGTCTGATACAGGAGTGTCTGGGCTTCTCTACCTGACCGTCTCATTACAACAGGCTGCCCTGGTGGGTCTGACACAGGAGTGTCTGGGCTTCTCTACCTGACCGTCTCATTACAACAGGCTGCCCTGGTGGGTCTGATACAGGAGTGGCTGGGCTTCTCTACCTGACCGTCTCATTACAACAGGCTGCCCTGGTGGGTCTGACACAGGAGTGTCTGGGCTTCTCTACCTGACCGTCTCATTACAACAGGCTGCCCTGGTGGGTCTGATACAGGAGTGTCTGGGCTTCTCTACCTGACCGTCTCATTACAACAGGCTGCCCTGGTTGGTCTGATACAGGAGTGTCTGGCCTTCTCTACCTGACCGTCTCATTACAACAGGCTGCCCTTGTGGGTCTGATACAGGAGTGCCTGTCTGTCTGCTCACACTCAGGTACATGGAACACGTGTCTCCTATTTCTCCAGGACGTAACTCCCTAAGGTGTCATTACATCATGTGACCTGGTTGCCACTGTTTTCACCACACAGGCCTCAACATTCCATGTTTTCCCATCATGCATTTCCCCCCCTATCATTTGGACTGAGATCACGGAGCACCTTGGACCCTTTGTCATAGTACGTTTTCTGTTCCCTCTTTCCTCTCCGTTAAGAATCACCTCGTCCTGCTGCTCTGTTTCTAGGAGGACAACCTAGTTTGGAGTTTCCTGTTGAACAACAGCTCTGCAGGAGACAGACCATGTTTTAGTGGAGGAGCCCTCTAGTTCAACAAAGCTAGATACGGATCTGTCTTTGAGTCCAGAGCTTTCTTAAGCAGTAGTTTGACTGTTCTGACACCGTTCTCCTCTAACCCATTAGACTGTGGGTACGGTCGGCTTGAGGGGACATGCTTGAACCCCTACAGCTGATCAAAATCACTGAAAGCTGAACTGTGAGGTGTTGTCTGTTCGGACTACCTCTGAGACCTCATGACGAGCAAAGAATGACTCAATGTGAGTTATCAGCTGAACTGTGAGGTGTTGTCTGTTCGGACTACCTCTGAGACCCCATGACGAGCAAAGAATGACTCAATGTGAGTTATCAGCTGAACTGTGAGGTGTTGTCTGTACGGACTACCTCTGAGACCTCATGACGAGCAAAGAATGACTCAATGTGAGTTATCAGCTGAACTGTGAGGTGTTGTCTGTTCGGACTACCTCTGAGACCTCATGACGAGCAAAGAATGACTCAATGTGAGTTATCAGCTGTTATCAGCTGAACTGTGAGGTGTTGTCTGTACGGACTACCTCTGAGACCTCATGACGAGCAAAGAATGACTCAATGTGAGTTATCAGCTGTTATCAGCTGAACTGTGAGGTGTTGTCTGTACGGACTACCTCTGAGACCTCATGACGAGCAAAGAATGACTCAATGTGAGTTATCAGCTGAACTGTGAGGTGTTGTCTGTACGGACTACCTCTGAGACCTCATGATGAGCAAAGAATGACTCAATGTGAGTTATCAGCTGAACTGTGAGGTGTTGTCTGTACGGACTACCTCTGAGAACTCATGACGAGCAAAGAATGACTCAATATGAACTACTTCCTCTCCTCTATATGACAGTTAGTGTGTAGAAACAGAGTATAGAAACTACTTCCTCTCCTCTATATGACAGTTAGTGTGTAGAAACAGAGTATAGAAACGACTTCCTCTCCTCTATATGACAGTTAGTGTGTAGAAACAGAGTATAGAAACTACTTCCTCTCCTCTATATGACAGTTAGCGTGTAGAAACAGAGTATAGAAACTACTTCCTCTCCTCTATATGACAGTTAGCAGATGTGTAGAAACAGAGTATAGAAAAGCTTGTCTGTTCAGATTGCTGACTTTGACGAAGGCTCACACTCTTCTCTGTTACTTCCTGCCCGTTTCTATAGAGATGACTTCCTTCAGATAGAACTGAAACGGGATGTGTCTCACCCTGCGGTCGTAACCCAATGTCTAATCTAAATATCATTTTTTCCACCATTGCGGCCCATCAGGAAGTCCATGATCCAGTTGCAGAGGGAGGTGTTTAGTCCCAGGCTCCTTAGCTTAGTGAGGAGCTTTGTGAGCACTATGGTGTTGAACGCTGAGCTGTAGTCAATGAACAGCATTCTCATGTAACTGATCCTGTTGTCCAGGTGGGAAAGGGCAGTGTAGAGTGCCATTGGGATTGCGTCATCTGTGGATCTGTTGGGGCGGTATGTGAATTGGTATGGGTCTAGGGTTTCCAGGATGATGCTGTTGATGTCTGATTTGATTTCAATAGGGGCACCTACAGTGGGGAGAACAAGTATTTGATACACAGCAGATTTTGCAGGTTTTCCTACTTACAAAGCATGTAGAGGTCTGTAATTTATATCATAGGTACACTTCAACTGTGAGAGACGGAATCTAAAACAAAAATCCAGAAAATCACATTGTATGATTTTTAAGTAATTAATTTGCATTTTATTGCATGACATAAGTATTTGATAACCAGTAAGAATTTCGGCTCTCACAGACCTCTTAGTTTTTCTTTAAGAATCCCTCCTGTTCTCCACTCATTACCTGTATTAACTCAAATTAAATCAAGTAAATCACCATGATTTTTAAGTAATTCATTTGCATTCTCCAATCACAGCCATTAAACTCTGTAAGTGTTTTAACCTTTATTTAACTAGACAAGTCAGTTAAGAACAAATTCTTATTTACAATGACGGCCTACCCCGGACAACACTGGGACAATTGTGCTCCACCCTATGGGACTCCCAATCACGGCCGGTTGTGATACAGCCTGGATTCAAACCAGGGACTGTAGTGACACCTCTTGTACTGGGATGCAGTGCCTTTGACCACTGTGATACAGCCTGGATTCAAACCAGGGACTGTAGTGACACTGAGATGCAGTGTCTTAGACCCCAGCGCCACTCAGGAGCAGTGATCTAAGGCTGAGCCGTTGAGCATTGGAAAACCTCCCTGGTCTTTGTGGTCGAATCTGTGTTTGAATTCCACTGAGGGACCTTGCAGATACACTATATATACAGCAGTATGTGGACACCCCTTACAGATACACTATATATACAGCAGTATGTGGACACCCCTTACAGATACACTATATATACAGCAGTATGTGGACACCCCTTACAGATACACTATATATACAGCAGTATGTGGACACCCCTTACAGATACACTATATATACAACAGTATGTGGACACCCCTTACAGATACACTATATATACTGCAGATTGTGGACACCCCTTACAGATACACTATATATACAGCAGTATGTGGACACCCCTTACAGATACACTATATATACAACAGTATGTGGACGCCCCTTACAGATACACTATATATACAGCAGTATGTGGACACCCCTTACAGATACACTATATATACAGCAGTATGTGGACACCCCTTACAGATACACTATATATACAGCAGTATGTGGACACCCCTTACAGATACACTATATATACAGCAGTATGTGGACACCCCTTATAGATACACTATATATACAGCAGTATGTGGACACCCCTTACAGATACACTATATATACAGCAGTATGTGGACACCCCTTACAGATACACTATATATACAGCAGTATGTGGACACCCCTTACAGATACACTATATATACAACAGTATGTGGACACCCCTTACAGATACACTATATATACAGCAGTATGTGGACACCCCTTACAGATACACTATATATACAGCAGTATGTGGACACCCCTTACAGATACACTATATATACAGCAGTATGTGGACACCCCTTCAATTGAGTCGATTTGACCATTTCAGCCACACCCGTTGCTGACGTGTATAACACCGAGCACCTAGTCATTTCAATCTCCAAACACTGGCAGTACAACGGCCTTACTGAAGAGCACAGTGACTTTCAACGTATTGCTGTCATAGGATGCCACCTTTCCAACATGTCAGTTCGTAAAATGTCTGCCCAGCTAGAACTTGTAACGGCTGTCATCAGAAGGATGAGACCGAGGCGCAGCGTTCTTTGAGTTCCACATCATTTATTAACGAAGTGAAACTTTAGAAAAAAAACAAAAAACAATAAAGAAACCAACGACCGAACAGCTTCGTTGTGCAAACTTCCTGCACACAAACAAAGAACCAGATCCCACACAGAAGGAGGGAAAGGGCTGCCTAAGTATGGTTCCCAATCAGAGACAACGACCGAACAGCTTCGCTGTGCAAACTTCCTGCACACAAACAAAGAACCAGATCCCACATAGAAGGAGGGAAAGGGCTGCCTAAGTATGGTTCCCAATCAGAGACAACGACCGAACAGCTTCGCTGTGCAAACTTCCTGCACACAAACAAAGAACCAGATCCCACATAGAAGGAGGGAAAGGGCTGCCTAAGTATGGTTCCCAATCAGAGACAACGATAGACAGCTGTCCCTGATTGAGAACCATACCCGGCCAAAACATAGAAACACAAATCATAGAAATAAAGAACATAGAATGCTTACCCCAAATCCCCCCCTGACCGAACCAAATAGAGACATAAAAAGGCTCTCTAAGGTCAGGGTGTGACATGCAGTGAGGATTCACCATCTTCATCAAATGTTTTCATCATTTATCTGCAGACAACCATCAAAAAGCCTCGGCCTACCAGAAGCCTATGCAAATTAGGAAGCCAAATCATTGGCTCTCTGGTCGATGCAATTCGAGAGGGTACACTCATTAGATATGTCACTCACTTCAGCATCAATGTCTGGCAAGCCCCGACATCCTAGGAAAGGAAACATAGGACATCCTTTGGTTTACTTGTCCTGATGTGATACCATGGACATATAACCAGGTTGCCTGAATGATGAAAGGCAAAGAGAGATACACACACAACAACCACTTAAACCCTCTATGAGACTCCTCTTTCAAAGTCTCCAAAATCTCTTCTTCCAGCCACAACGGGTAACTGGGGGGTTTTACACATAACCCTGAGCATGATGGGATGTTAAATGTTTAATTAACTCAGGAACCACACCTATGTGGAAGCACCTGTTTTCAATATGAACTCAGCAAAAAAAGAAATGTCCTTTCACTGTCAACTGCGTTTATTTTCAGCAAACTTAACATGTGTAAATATTTGTATGAACAAGATTCAACAACTGAGACATAAACTGAACAAGTTCCACAGATATGTGACAAACAGAAATGTAATAATGTGTCCCTGAACAAAGGGGTCAAAATCAAAAGTAACAGTCAGTATCTGGTGTGGCCACCAGCTGCATTAAGTATTGCAGTGCATCTCCTCCTCATGGACTGCACCAGATGTTCTAGTTGTTGCTGTGACATGGTACTCCACTCTTCCACCAAGGTACATGCAAGTTCCCAGACATTTCCGAGGGGAATGGTTCTAGCCCTCACCCTCCGATCCAACAGGTCCCAGACGTGCTCAATGTTAGTGTCTTAACGACAGGTGCATGCTCAATAATTGTTTATGGTTCATTGAACGAACATGGGAAACAGTGTTTAAACCCTTTACAATGAAGATCTGTGAAGTTATTTGGATTTTTACAAATTATCTTTGAAAGACGGGGTCCTGAAAAAGGGAAGTTTCTTTTTTTGCTAAGTTTACTTTGAATCGCGTGTTTATTTTATTTAGTCAGGTTCTTGTCTGCATTTGTAATCTGTTACCTTTGTCTTGTTCAAATCATGTGTTTTATTGAAAATGTTCCATTCCCTTTGTTATAAACAGGAACAATCGTGGCTTTGACTCCAAACAACACAACATCCACAGATGTTTCAATCGTGGCTTTGACTCCACACAACACAACATCCACAGATGTTTCAATCGTGACTTTGACTCCACACAACACAACATCCACAGATGTTTCAATCGTGGCTTTGACTCCACACAACACAACATCCACAGATGTTTCAATCGTGGCTTTGACTCCACACAACACAACATCCACAGATGTTTCAATCGTGGCTTTGACTCCACACAACACAACATCCACAGATGTTTCAATCGTGACTTTGACTCCACACAACACAACATCCACAGATGTTTCAATCGTGGCTTGACTCCACACAACACAATATCCACAGATGTTTCAATCGTGGCTTTGACTCCACACAACACAACATCCACAGATGTTTCAATCGTGGCTTTGACTCCACACAACACAACATCCACAGATGTTTCAATCGTGGCTTTGACTCCACACAACACAACATCCACAGATGTTTCAATCGTGACTTTGACTCCACACAACACAACATCCACAGATGTTTCAATCGTGGCTTTGACTCCACACAACACAACATCCACAGATGTTTCAATCGTGGCTTTGACTCCACACAACACAACATCCACAGATGTTTCAATCGTGGCTTTGACTCCACACAACACAACATCCACAGATGTTTCAATCGTGACTTTGACTCCACACAACACAACATCCACAGATGTTTCAATCGTGGCTTGACTCCACACAACACAATATCCACAGATGTTTCAATCGTGGCTTTGACTCCACACAACACAACATCCACAGATGTTTCAATCGTGGCTTTGACTCCACACTACACAACATCCACAGATGTTTCAATCGTGGCTTTGACTCCACACAACACAACATCCACAGATGTTTCAATCGTGGCTTTGACTCCACACAACACAACATCCACAGATGTTTCAATCGTGACTTTGACTCCACACAACACAACATCCACAGATTTTTCAATCGTGGCTTTGACTCCACACAACACAACATCCACAGATGTTTCAATCGTGGCTTTGACTCCACACAACACAACATCCACAGATGTTTCAATCGTAGCTTTGACTCCACACAACACAACATCCACAGATGTTTCAATCGTGACTTTGACTCCACACAACACAACATCCACAGATGTTTCAATCGTGGCTTGACTCCACACAACACAACATCCACAGATGTTTCAATTGTGACTTTGACTCCACACAACACAACATCCACAGATGTTTCAATCGTGGCTTTGACTCCACACAACACAACATCCACAGATGTTTCAATCGTGTCTTTGAATCCACACAACACAACATCCACAGATGTTTCAATCGTGGCTTTGACTCCACACAACACAACATCCACAGATGTTTCAATCGTGACTTTGACTCCACACTACACAACATCCACAGATGTTTCAATCGTGGCTTTGACTCCACACAACACAACAGCCACAGATGTTTCAATCGTGACTTTGACTCCACACAACACAACATCCACAGATGTTTCAATCGTGGCTTTGACTCCGCACAACACAACATCCACAGATGTTTCAATCGTGGCTTGACTCCACACAACACAACATCCACAGATGTTTCAATTGTGACTTTGACTCCACACAACACAACATCCACAGATGTTTCAATCGTGGCTTGACTCCACACAACACAACATCCACAGATGTTTCAATCGTGTCTTTGAATCCACACAACACAACATCCACAGATGTTTCAATCGTGGCTTTGACTCCACACAACACAACATCCACAGATGTTTCAATCGTGACTTTGACTCCACACAACACAACATCCACAGATGTTTCAATCGTGGCTTTGACTCCACACAACACAACATCCACAGATGTTTCAATCGTGACTTTGACTCCACACAACACAACATCCACAGATGTTTCAATCGTGGCTTTGACTCCACACAACACAACATCCACAGATGTTTCAATCGTGGCTTTGACTCCACACAACACAACATCCACAGATGTTTCAATCGTGGCTTTGACTCCACACAACACAACATCCACAGATGTTTCAATCGTGACTTTGACTCCACACAACACAACATCCACAGATGTTTCAATCGTGGCTTTGACTCCACACAACACAACATCCACAGATGTTTCAATCGTGGCTTGACTCCACACAACACAACATCCACAGATGTTTCAATTGTGACTTTGACTCCACACAACACAACATCCACAGATGTTTCAATCGTGGCTTGACTCCACACAACACAACATCCACAGATGTTTCAATCGTGTCTTTGAATCCACACAACACAACATCCACAGATGTTTCAATCGTGGCTTTGACTCCACACAACACAACATCCACAGATGTTTCAATCGTGACTTTGACTCCACACAACACAACATCCACAGATGTTTCAATCGTGGCTTTGACTCCACACAACACAACATCCACAGATGTTTCAATCGTGACTTTGACTCCACACAACACAACATCCACAGATGTTTCAATCGTGGCTTTGACTCCACACAACACAACATCCACAGATGTTTCAATCGTGGCTTTGACTCCACACAACACAACATCCACAGATGTTTCAATCGTGGCTTTGACTCCACACAACACAACATCCACAGATGTTTCAATCGTGGCTTTGACTCCACACAACACAACATCCACAGATGTTTCAATCGTGGCTTTGACTCCACACAACACAACATCCACAGATGTTTCAATCGTGGCTTTGACTCCACACAACACAACATCCACAGATGTTTCAAATATGTCTTACAACACTGAAAACACATATCTTGTGTTTCAGATGTTTTATAAACCTCTGTTTCTGGTGATAAATTGTTACGTTTTATAAACTTCTTATACTTTATTAAAAAATAGATTTTTGATCTTGAACTTGATTTGTGTATTGATTCTTCAACTTAAACTGATGAATAGTTAGCCTGGTACCTTAAACTGATGAATAGTTAGCCTGGTACCTTAAACTGATGAATAGTTAGCCTGGTACCTTAAACTGATGAATAGTTAATCTGGTCCCTTAAACTGATGAATAGTTAGCCTGGTCCCTTAAACTGATGAATAGTTAGCCTGGTACCTTAAACTGATGAATAGTTAGCCTGGTACCTTAAACTGATGAATAGTTAGCCTGGTACCTTAAACTGATGAATAGTTAGCCTGGTACCTTAAACTTCTAGTCCCTTAAACTGATGAATAGTTAGCCTGGTACCTTCAACTGATGAATAGTTAGCCTGGTCCCTGTTGAAGGAATTCTAAATTCCTCTGTTTTATTTCCCAATCAGAATTAAACACTCTGTCAATGCATTTAAGGGTTTGTAAGACCCTATATATTTTATAAGAATGGACAGAGCCCCGGTCTTAAAAGTCAGGTAACAGCGTTTAATTCAAGAGAGTACTGGTATGTACACATTTTTCCACAGGTTATAAACTGAAAATGACGTCAGCGTTTTCTAAATGTTCTATCTCTTCATGACACCGGTAGAGAGGCCCTATAGTTCTCGAGCCTTCCCTCCTCTCCTAAAGCCAAGGTCAGTCAGTGTAGATTAGCATTCTAGACAGTCTGGAGATAGTCCGTCCCTGCCATCTGGAGATAGTTCATTCATTTGTACCAAGGCACTGTTTTTAACTCCTGACTATATTATATACAATTGGGAATGGGAGCAAGAGAGAAAATTCATACATGTACAGTACATAATAGCATTTGGACAAGTCAGTCCTGATTGAAATGTATACATAATTAGTCATCATTGATAAACGGTAGTGTAGTAAACAGAGTGTACAGAGTGTACGGTAGTGTAGTAAACAGGGAGTACGGTAGTGTAGTAAACAGGGAGTACGGTAGTGTACTAAACAGGGAGTACGGTAGTGTAGTAAACAGAGTGAGTACGGTAGTGTAGTAAACAGAGTGAGTACGGTAGTGTAGTAAACAGAGTGAGTACGGTAGTGTAGTAAACAGAGTGAGTACGGTAGTGTAGTAAACAGGGAGTACGGTAGTGTAGTAAACAGAGTGAGTACGGTAGTGTAGTAAACAGGGTGAGTACGGTAGTGTAGTAAACAGAGTGAGTACGGTAGTGTAGTAAACAGGGAGTACGGTAGTGTAGTAAACAGGGAGTACGGTAGTGTAGTAAACAGAGTGAGTACGGTAGTGTAGTAAACAGAGTGAGTACGGTAGTGTAGTAAACAGAGTGTACGGTAGTGTAGTAAACAGGGTGAGTACGGTAGTGTAGTAAACAGAGTGAGTACGGTAGTGTAGTAAACAGAGTGAGTACGGTAGTGTAGTTAACTGGATAAACTAGCTAGCTAGTAGCTACCACAGCCAGTTCAGGTCTAGCATCCAGCCTTAGCCTCTAGCTATCTGTCAGATAGGTTAGCAGGTAGCCTAGAGCGTTGGGACAGTAAACGAAAGGTCTCTGGAACTAATCCCCAAACAAATTACGTGAAAAGTCTGTCAATGTGCCCTTGAACAAGACACTTAACCCGAGGTCTGGATAAGAGTGTCTGCTGATGATGTAAATAGTGCTGTGACAATAGCAGCATCATATTGCTATCTAACAGCTGTTGTGTGTTTGGAAATGTTTTGTAGCCTTTGATTTCAACAGAAGTAAATGAACTTGGCTGGCTTTCCACAGTTGGTGTGCTGTTAGAGCCAGAGCTAGCCAAAAAAGTTGGCTAAAGCTGCTATTTTTGCCTCAATCACACTAGATCTGAATCGGGCCTGGAGCCACAAGGGGGCTAAAGGGGGATTAGCCCACTCATTTCAAACTTCATTTTTTGTTTTATTTCCCCGTATAAAAATATCAAAAAAGTGTCAATGAGTAACAGGTTGGCGCCAAAAAGTTATCTTATTCCCTCCTGATTCCGTGAATCTTCCAACCGGGTTTTCAAAGAATGTTGGAAGTTTTTGCAACTACCCAGGAGAGAACTCACCCACTGTCTATATAATAGACCGAGCTCCCTAAGTAACAATGAGATGACAACTGGGACCTTCCGGCTCTATTCCATCTTATGTATCAATATTTTAAAATGTGTTTTTTACATTGGATATAAGTAGAGACTCAGAGCTAGAAAATGGATTATCAACACTACAGTTGAGGAACAATGGGAAAGTCATTCTGCTGTGAAAGTTGACAAACTTGTAACCCCACTTTTGAGGTAATGGGCCTTGAATGTTTTGGTACACCAACTGGAGAGCTCTTCTTTGTCTACCCCCATTCAGTATCGACCCCACCCATCTCTTTAAGGATTCACATGTGAGGCCATGTGCTAAACAGAGTGAGTACTGTAGTGTAGTAAACAGAGTGAGTACAGCAGTGTAGCAAACAGAGTGAGTACTGTATTGTAGTAAACAGAGTGAGTACAGTAGTGTGCTAAACAGTGTGAGTACTGTATTGTAGTAAACAGAGTGAGTACAGTAGTGTAGTAAACAGGGAGTACGGTAGTGTAGTAAACAGAGTGAGTACGGTAGTGTAGTAAACAGAGTGAGTACGGTAGTGTAGTAAACAGTGTGAGTACGGTAGTGTAGTAAACAGACTGAGTACAGTAGTGTAGTAAACAGTGTGAGTATAGTAGTGTAGTAAACAGACTGAGTACAGTAGTGTAGTAAACAGTGTGAGTACAGTAGTGTACTAAACAGACTGAGTACAGTAGTGTAGTAAACAGGCTGAGTACAGTAGTGTATTAAACAGAGTATGGTAGTGTACTAAACAGAGTGAGTACTGTAGTGTAGTAAACAGAGTGAGTACGGTAGTCTGTCTGTAGACAGTGATACCCTCTTAAGGACATTTCCAAATCTAACTGTGGGTAGCTCAGGACCTGAAGTAGGGATACGCATTTCCTTGATACCATTTAAAATGACGTTTTCAGGTTTGTGGAAATGTGAAATGAATGTAGGAGAATATAACACAGTAGATCTGGTAAAAGATAATACAAACAAAACATATGTTTTTTCTTCCTCTCTTTGAAATACAAGAGATGGGCCAGAATGTAATATTTCAGGTTTGAGACAATTTAGACTTTGGCCATTTAATGGCAGCAGTGTATTTGCAAAGTTTAAGACTGATCCAATGAACCATTCTGTTCAAAATGTTGTATCGAGACTGCCTAATGGTATTATTTCACTGTAATAGCTACTGTAAATTGGAGAGGGCAGTTAGATTAACAAGAATTTAAGCTTTCTGCCAATATCAGATATGTCTATGTCCTGGGAAATGTTCTTGTTACTTACAACCTCATGCTAATCACATTAGCCTATGTTAGCTCAACCTCATGCTAATCACATTAGCCTACGTTAGCTCAACCTCATGCTAATCACATTAGCCTACGTTAGCTCAACCTCATGCTAATCACATTAGCCTATGTTAGCTCAACCTCATGCTAATCACATTAGCCTACGTTAGCTCAACCTCATGCTAATCACATTAGCCTACGTTAGCTCAACCTCATGCTAATCACATTAGCCTACGTTAGCTCAACCGTCTCACAGGGGGAGACCGATCCCGTAGAGGATAATGCCCTTTTAGTGTAACACCAGATCCCAAATGATTTCACAACTTGAATCTGTTTACACATTTTATTGTTTTTAATACTTCATTTGTGGAGGTGAAGAATCGTTTCAACTCATTTTGAGCATTTTTTATGAAAGTTAAACTACACCTCTTCAGTTATGTTAACCTATATTATAATTCTAATAGTCTGTTTATCATCATGAACCTCCTCTGTTGTCTGTCTAGAAACGGTGCTGTTACAGATACTGCTTGTGTTTGTCATCATGAACCTCCTCTGTTGTCTGTCTAGAAACGGTGCTGTTACAGAAACTGCTTGTGTTTATCATCATGAACCTCCTCTGTTGTCTGTCTAGAAACGGTGCTGTTACAGATACTGCTTGTGTTTATCATCATGAACCTCCTCTGTTGTCTGTCTAGAAACGGTGCTGATACAGATACTGTTTGTTTATCATCATGAACCTCCTCTGTTGTCTGTCTAGAAACGGTGCTGTTACAGATACTGCTTGTGTTTATCATCATGAACCTCCTCTGTTGTCTGTCTAGAAACGGTGCTGATACAGATACTGTTTGTTTATCATCATGAACCTCCTCTGTTGTCTGTCTAGAAACGGTGCTGATACAGATACTGTTTGTGTTTATCATCATGAACCTCCTCTGTTGTCTGTCTAGAAACGGTGCTGTTACAGAAACTGCTTGTGTTTATCATCATGTGATGGTAGATTAGAACCTTTTCTTAATGTTTAATGTGAAAACAAGGTTCATTTTATTCTAATTGTGAAGATGAATCAAAACATTTAGGCATTAAAGTCAATACATTGAAGCAAGGTGTTAGGTTGTAAACAGATGACTTCAAACGAATGCAGAGAAAAGCTCAAACAGAGTTTATTCAACCCACTGAATGCTGCGTTTATATGCCATAGCTTGCACATAACCAAACAATAATTGATACGTCAAGACAAAGGTAGGGGTGTGACTTCTCAGAAATGTCCTTCTGTTTCCCAGAACTGCCTGTTGGTCTGTTGTTGAGCGGCTGGTATCACCCCTCCCCCATTATCTCCCATGTTGCTCCACCTCCTTGTGGGAGGAGCCAGGCGAGGCCACAGATCAGGTAAGTACAGATTCTTCTCCAGTGATGTCAACGTGATATTACCTCTGTTACACTGAACACATATCCTACATCTAGAGGAAGTTGATTTACAAACAGCAGAATGTTCTGTAGGTGTTCTGATTGGGGTGATTGTGTGTTCCAGCTTCCAGATCTAGAGGAAGTTGATTTACAAACAGCAGAATGTTCTGTAGGTGTTCTGATTGGGGTGATTGTGTGTTCCAGCTTCCAGATCTAGAGGAAGTTGATTTACAAACAGCAGAATGTTCTGTAGGTGTTCTGATTGGGGTGATTGTGTGTTCCAGCTTCCAGATCTAGAGGAAGTTGATTTACAAACAGCAGAATGTTCTGTAGGTGTTCTGATTGGGGTGATTGTGTGTTCCAGCTTCCACTGCCAACAAGGATCACAACTTCTTAACCCATTACATTGGTGTCAACCATACTTTTATTCAGTCTAATCCAGAGAACCCAGTTGTAAATCTTTTTTTTATCATAACAAACTGTGTCTAAAGTTTCCAGACATATATTTTAGAGTTTAACATTTGGTAATAAATCAGTATTTCTGATGTTTTTCTTGTTTTGTTTGTTCATCCTGTTTTGACCTCCAGACTCCTCCATCTCATCCCACCAACTCTGTCAGTCCACCAGGCCATTGCAGTAACAGCCATATCTTCACGTCGCGTAGCTTCAGTACCATCTCATCCCACCAACTCTGTCAGTCCACCAGGCCACTGCAGTAACAGCCATATCTTCACGTCGCGTAGCTTCAGTACCATCTCATCCCACCAACTCTGTCAGTCCACCAGGCCACTGCAGTAACAGCCACATCTTCACATCACAAAGCTTCAGTACCATCTGAATGTGTTGTAAGTCTTGTATAGCACTTGGTATTCATCACTATTCAGACAATGTTACAGCTAATAACATGTAATGACATTTCCAACCTAACCAACCCCCTCTGATTCTTCTCATTCAGGAAGTACCATCCAGGATCCTGTGGCAACGTCAATATGAAACAGCATTGACCCGTGATCACCACCAACCAGGGATCCACAGCGGTTGTCTTGGACACCCAGGGAAAACAGCATTGACCCGTGATCACCACCAACCAGGGATCCACAGCGGTAGCCATGGACACCCAGTGAAACAGCATTGACCCGTGATCACCACCAACCAGAGCTCCACAGCGGTTGCCTTGGACACCCAGGCTTCACTCAAGATCAACAAAAGGACATTTGGAAGGATCCCAATTGAGCAAAGTAAACAACGATATGTTTTTTCATGTCTTTTGCTCGTAGGGATGACTTCCCGAGAGAGCACACCAGGCAGCATGGAGCACTTTGATGTGATTGGCTGTTCAGCAGGAAGTTTCATCTGGCTACACAGAAGGGATGATGAATCTGACAGAGAATGGTTTTTTAAAATAAATATTAAAAAAAGATGGAAAGTACAGAATGACTCGATTGATCAATTAATAACACAACAGTTTTTTTAAATACATGGAATAATGTGATTAGTCAAGGTACAGAGTTCCTCTGTCCAGTGTCTGTGTTCTTTTGCCCATCTTAATCTTTTATGGGCCAGTCTGAGATATGGCTTTTTCGGTGTAACTCTGCCTAGACGGCCACTTTGACATTTTGAAGTGACCCCAAACGTTTGAACGGTAGTGTCCACTACCAGTCAAAAGGTTTGGACACACCTACTCATTCAATTTTTTAAAAAACAACTATTTTCTACACTGTAGAATAATAGTGAAGACATCAAAACTATGAAATAACACATATGGAATCATGTCGTAACCAAACAAGTGTTAATCAAATCAAAATATGTTTTATATTATAGATTCTTCAAGGTAGCCTCCCTTTTTCCTTGATCTATTAGATGCTATAGACTATGTTCAGTTTAGTATAGGAGCTTAGTATAGGAGTTTAGTATAGGAGTTTAGTATAGGAGTTTAGTATAGGAGCTTAGTATAGGAGTTTAGTATAGGAGCTTAGTATAGGAGTTTAATATAGGAGTTTAGTATAGGAGTTTAGTATAGGAGTTTAGTATAGGAGTTTAGTATAGGAGCTTAATATAGGAGTTTAGTATAGGAGTTTAGTATAGGAGTTTAATATAGGAGTTTAGTATAGGAGTTTAGTATAGGAGCTTAGTATAGGAGTTTAGTATAGGAGTTTAGTATAGGAGTTTAGTATAGGAGCTTAATATAGGAGTTTAGTATAGGAGTTTAGTATAGGAGTTTAATATAGGAGTTTAGTATAGGAGTTTAGTATAGGAGCTTAGTATAGGAGTTTAGTATAGGAGTTTAGTATAGGAGTTTAGTATAGGAGCTTAATATAGGAGTTTAGTATAGGAGTTTAGTATAGGAGCTTAATATAGGAGTTTAGTATAGGAGCTTAATATAGGAGTTTAGTATAGGAGCTTAGTATAGGAGTTTAGTATAGGAGTTTAGTATAGGAGTTTAGTATAGGAGTTTAGTATAGGAGCTTAGTATAGGAGTTTAGTATAGGAGTTTAGTATAGGAGTTTAGTATAGGAGTTTAGTATAGGAGCTTAGTATAGGAGCTTAGTATAGGAGTTTAGTATAGGAGTTTAGTATAGGAGTTTAGTATAGGAGTTTAGTATAGGAGCTTAATATAGGAGTTTAGTATAGGAGCTTAATATAGGAGTTTAGTATAGGAGTTTAGTATAGGAGTTTAGTATAGGACTTTAGTATAGGAGTTTAGTATAGGAGTTTAATATAGGAGTTTAGTATAGGAGCTTAATATAGGAGTTTAGTATAGGAGTTTAGTATAGGAGCTTAATATAGGAGTTTAGTATAGGAGCTTAATATAGGAGTTTAGTATAGGAGTTTAGTATAGGAGCTTAATATAGGAGTTTAGTATAGGAGCTTAATATAGGAGTTTAGTATAGGAGTTTAGTATAGGAGCTTCATATAGGAGTTTAGTATAGGAGTTTAGTATAGGAGTTTAGTATAGGAGCTTAATATAGGAGTTTAGTATAGGAGTTTAGTATAGGAGCTTAATATAGGAGTTTAGTATAGGAGTTTAGTATAGGAGCTTAATATAGGAGTTTAGTATAGGAGTTTAGTATAGGAGCTTAATATAGGAGTTTAGTATAGGAGCTTAATATAGGAGTTTAGTATAGGAGTTTAGTATAGGAGCTTAATATAGGAGTTTAGTATAGGAGCTTAATATAGGAGTTTAGTATAGGAGTTTAGTATAGGAGCTTAATATAGGAGTTTAGTATAGGAGTTTAGTATAGGAGCTTAATATAGGAGTTTAGTATAGGAGTTTAGTATAGGAGTTTAGTATAGGAGCTTAATATAGGAGTTTAGTATAGGAGTTTAGTATAGGAGCTTAATATAGGAGTTTAGTATAGGAGTTTAGTATAGGAGTTTAGTATAGGAGCTTAGTATAGGAGTTTAGTATAGGAGTTTAGTATAGGAGTTTAGTATAGGAGTTTCGAGATGGTAACGAACAAATAAGGCATATTGCTGTGCACATATGGAGGAGTGAAACTATAGCTTAACCACTTCCCCTCCTTAGGGTTGGTTCCTCCCTTCCGCGTTCTCTCCCCGCAGCTGGTCTAGGTATGTGGTTAAACTGTGGTCAAGTACATCGAATAGAGATAAACTTGAGGAACAGAATAGACCTGTGTGGTTTCCAATCATCTTTGCTTCTGAGTAACTTGGTCACACGGCATAAGACAAAGAGCCTCTGAGAGTGACCACAGTTCTTCAGACCATCCTGTCCTTTTCGTATCTTCCAAGTGCACATCTGTGTGGAGATATGAAGAGAACAGAGGCTAGCTTGGTAGAGAAAGGAATAACAGACCTGTCGTTATCACTTGTTTGTGCGCTATGACCTCACAGACCCGATACACATAAGCACAAGAAGGAAACAAGGTCCATTATTGATCACCTACGGGAGGTCGTTGACCAGCTCCATTATTGATCACCTACGGGAGGTCGTTGACCAGCTCCGTTATTGATCACCTACGGGAGGTCGTTGACCAGCTCCATTATTGATCACCTACGGGAGGTCCTTGACCAGCTCCATTATTGCAATAATTAATCAATATTAAAGGTTGATTGTTTGAAGAAATTGAAAGTCTCTTCTCCCTTACTTGATTAGAATTTCCTCGACCAGTATGTCCAAACGTTTGACTGCATAAATGATTGTTTGGTTATTTACAAGCGATGCAGATGCAGCATCCAGGGGGCTGAATAAACCTGGTTTGAACTTGTCTCTGATGACAAAACACAAGCAGAGTCTTTAACAGCACCGTTTCTAGACAGACAACAGAGGAGGTTCATTATGTTTTGATCAACAGACTATTACAATTAGAATTCAGGTTAACATAAATGTTTCCTCTTCAGTTACATTACAGTGCATGTAAATGAACATTCATTTCAATTAATTTGTTAAAATCTGTTCAACGATTGTCTTTCTCTCTCTTTGAATAAACTACTCACCACATTTTATGCACTGCAGTCCTAGCTGTAGCTTATGCTTAGGCAAGTCAGTTAAGAACAAATTCTTATTTTCAATGACGGCCTAGGAACAGTGGGTTAACTGCCTGTTCAGGGGCAGAACGACAGATTTGTACCTTGTCAGCTCGGGGATTTGAACTTGCAACCTTCCGGTTACTAGTCCAACGCTCTAACCACTAGGCTACCCTGCCGCCCCAAGTGGTCATAATTACTGTGTAAGTGTATTGAAGGGGGTGAGAACCATGAGCCTCCTAGGTTTTGTATTGAAGTCAATGTTCCCAGAGGAGGATGGAAGCTAGCTGTCCTCCGGCTACACCATGGGGCTACCCTACAGAGTGCTGTTGAGGCTACTGTAGACCATTAAAAAACAGTGTTTTAATCAGTTATTTGGTGAAGTGAATATTTTTGTATAGTTTTTTTCTAAAAAGTTGAACATTTAAAAATATTTCACTCAAAAATATGATATGAAATTCAGGTAGGATGGTCCTCCCCGATCCTCTGAGGAGCCTCAACTACATTCTATCACATACTAATTACGTACATCTGGATATTAAGACGTGACATTCAAGACACAGAATATTTAAAATGTCTAAAGACAATAACACTAACTATAAAATAGTCTGATAACTCACCATCTAGTAGATTCTGAAGCCATAGAGTCCCCAGAGTGACCCAGAGCAGGATTCAGAGTTGAGATTTCATTTCTCTTTTCTCAACGTATAACTCTGATTGATGATGGTTTCAATGCCTCACATCATTGTATCATCTAAACTGCTGTGAAATATATTTTTCAGAATCAAAATCTAGGTTTTTAATTGCGACTAGCAATCCCGGATCCGGGAGCGTAATCATCGCCTCAAACGAATTAGCATAATGCAGCAGACATAAATACCCCTAGAAACTTTTCCTATTCATGAAAATCGCAAATGAAATGAAATCAATATATTCAAACACAAGCTTAGCCTTCTGTTAACAACACTGTCATCTCAGATTTTCAAAATATGCGTTACAGCCAACGCTAGACAAGAATTTGTGTAAGTTTATCATGGCATAATGCTATGCTAGGCTCTGCTGGCAGCAGGCAACATTTTCACGAAAATAAGAAAAGCAACCAAATTAAATAATTTACCTTTGAAGAACTTCGGATGTTTTCACTCAGGAGACTCCCAGTTAGATAGCAAATGTTCCTTTTTTCCAAAAAATATTATTTTTGTAGGCGAAATAGCTCCCGTTTGTTCATCATGCTTGGCTGAGAAATCGACCGGAAAATGCTACCACTACAACGCCAAACTTTTTTCAAAATGAGCTCCATAATATCGACAGAAACACGACAAACGTTGTTTAGGATCCATCCTCAAGGTGTTTTTAACATATATATTCGATAATATATCCGTCGAGGCAATTGGTTTCTCAAAAGAAGCGATTGGAAAAATGGCTACCTCAGTATTTTACGCAAGATTTTCTGCGGGAGACACCATGTGACCATATGCTAAATATGGTCCCTTACGGCTATTCTTCAATGGAAATGCGTAAAAAGACGTCACAATGCTGTAGACACCTTGGGGAATACGTGGAAACGTAAGCTTATTAGTAGCTCATTCACAGCCATATAAGGAGTCATGAGGCGGTTTCAAAAAATGCAGCACTTCCTGGTTGGATTTTTATCTGGGTTTCGCCTGTAACATCAGTTCTGTTGCACTCACAGACAATATCTTTGCAGTTTTGGAAACGTCAGAGTGTTTTCTATCCAAAGCTGTCAATTATATGCATAGTCGAGCATCTTTTCGTGACAAAATATCTTGTTTAAAACGGGAATGTTTTTCATCCCAAAAAAATCAAAATAGTACCCCCTAACACTTAACTGTTTGAAGCTGGTGTACAAAACCGAAAGTAAAAGATGCAAAAACTAAAGAATGGGAAACATAGAAATAGCGTGCATAGAACTGATCTACAGCTGATTAGACTTGTTTTAAAAGAGAATGACAGATCTATAACACATATTTCTATGTGAATTCAATATTCATTGAGATTTGAAATCTCTTTTTTCAAGAGTGTTCTGGTCAAGGTAGGCAGCACCAAGTCACAATTACAGACAGACAACATGAAACACTACAAGTAATCTAGTAAAAAAACAAATAAAAAACATTGACAGGTCAGGGAATCAGCCTCAAAATCCTTCATCGGTGATTTAAAAACACCCATCGGGACAAGTTTTTCCAGTTTAAAATTATTTTGTAAGGCTTTCCAAGATGATGGCGCAGAGCACATAAAAGCCCTTTTACCAAATTCAGTTCGGACATTTGGAACAGTTGGCAGGATAAAGTCCAGCGAACGAAGAGAGTACCCACCACATTTCTGAACCACCACATTTCTGAACAATAAAAATGCCCCCCAAAAATGGTAGTAAATCCAAAATGGCTTTGTAAATAAAAGTATACCAGTGACTGAGCCTACAATTGACTAGAGAAGGCCAGCCAACCCTGATATACAAAGTGCAGTGGTGTGTAAGGGTTTTGCAGTTTATAATACATCTCAATGGTAAAGGAGTCAATTGATCTCAAACACTGAGCGGAAGCATTCATATATAAAATATCCCCATAGTCTAGTAAAGGCATAAATGTAGCAGATACTAGCCTCCTTCCAGCCTCCTCCTAGTTTCCAATTTAACCTGGTTAAATAAAGGTGAAATAAAAAAAATAAACACAGGCCTTATTCCTAAAATAAAATCCCAACTTCAGCTCAAATTATTTTGTAAATTGCTGAATCTGCTGTGGTGATGACAGTAATACTCAGGATGTAGAACACCGTTATCTATCTGCTGTGGTGATGACAGTAATACCCAGGATGTAGAACACCGTTATCTATCTGCTGTGGTGATGACAGTAATACCCAGGATGTAGAACACAGTTATCTATCTGCTGTGGTGATGACAGTAATACCCAGGATGTAGAACACAGTTATTTATCTGCTGAGGTGATGACAGTAATACCCAGGATGTAGAACACATGGACATCTACCACGATCAGATTAGAGACGTAAGGGAGACGAGACATCTACCACTTTCAGATTAGAGCCATAAGGGAGACTAGACATCTACCACCCCACTACCACTATCAGATTAGAGCCATAAGGGAGCCTAGACATCTACCACTATCAGATTAGAGCCATATCAGATTAGAGCCAGAAGGGAGACTAGACATCTACCACCCCACTACCACTATTAGATTAGAGCCATAAGGGAGACTAGACATCTACCACCCCACTACCACTATCAGATTAGAGCCATAAGGGAGCCTAGACATCTACCACTATCAGATTAGAGCCATATCAGATTAGAGCCAGAAGGGAGACTAGACATCTACCACCCCACTACCACTATTAGATTAGAGCCATAAGGGAGGCGAGACATCTACCACCCCACTATCAGATTAGAGCCGTAAGGGACACTAGACATCTACCACCCCACTACGACTATCAGATTAGACCCATAAGGGAGTCTAGGCATCTTTCACCCCACTACCACTATCAGAATAGAGCCAACAGGGAGACTCGGCATCTACCAACCCACTATCAGATTAGAGCCGTAAGGGAGACTAGACATCTACCAACCCACTACCACTATTAGATTAGAGCCATAAAGGAGACCAGACATCTACCACTATCAGATTAGAGCCGTAAGGGAGGCTAGACATCTACCACTTTCAGATTAGAGTCATAATGGAGAATAGACATCTACCACTAACAGATTAGAGCCGTAAGGGAGACCAGACATCTACCACTATCAGATTAGAGCCGTAAGGGAGGCTAGACATCTACCACTTTCAGATTAGAGTCATAATGGAGAATAGACATCTACCACTAACAGATTAGAGCCGTAAGGGAGACTAGACATCTACCACCCCACTACCACTATCAGATTAGAGCCATAAGGGAGACTCGACATCTACCACCCCACTACCACTATCAGATTAGACCCATAAGGGAGGCTAGACATCTATCACTCCACTACCACTATCAGATTAGAGCCATAATAGAGACTAGACATCTAACACTATCAGATTAGAGCCATAAGGGAGAATAGACATCTACCACTAACAGATTAGAGCCGTAAGGGAGACTAGACATCTACCACCCCACTACCACTATCAAAATAGAGCAATAAGGGAGACTCAACATCTACCACTAATATACCACACCTAATCAGGCCTTATTGATGAATTACAACACATATCTATTTGCTGTGGTGATGACAGTAATACCCAGTATGTAGAACACAGTTATCTAGCTGCTGAGGTGATGACAGTAATACCCAGTATGTAGAACACAGTTATCTATTTGCTGTGGTGATGACAGTAATACTGGAGGAGGTGCTGGGTAAACCCCAGGATGTAGAACACAGTTATCTATCTGCTGTGGTGATGACAGTAATACCCAGGATGTAGAACACAGTTATCTATTTGCTGTGGTGATGACAGTAATACTGGACGAGGTGATGGGTAAACCCCAGGATGTAGAACACAGTTATCTATCTGCTGTGGTGATGACCGTAATACTGGAGGAGGTGATGGGTAAACCCCAGGATGTAGAACACATATGGTTTATGGTGTCAATCAGTTTCTAACATGGTTGATGGAGACCCACCTTTCCCACGGTCCTATCAATGAAATGTCCTGTTTTATGTAGAAGCCCCATCTGACTTCAGATTGGTTCATAGGATCATACTGAAGTAACCTGGAAACACATGAGTTGATATCATTCTCCTCACTCCTCTAGAGGAGGGCTGGATGGAGGACAACTTCAACCTGAAAACAAACACATATTGTCCACATACCCTCTCGGGTTGTACAACACATTTAACACAACAGTTGTGTCAAATGCTTTTTATATCAGTGGTACAACCTGAGTGAGTACAGGAACATTAAGGGAAAAAAGACACTTTTCAGGCTGTAATTTCAGTAATCTGGAGATGTATGAAGTCATATTGGTTGGTGGTGACATATGACTTACTACTCTTTTAGTTCCTGGAGGAGCACAGGACCTCAACAACCTCCTAGAGGAGCATAGGACCTCAACAACCTCCTAGAGGAGCATAGGACCTCAACAAACTCCTAGAGGAGCATAGGACCTCAACAACCTCCTAGAGGAGCATAGGACCTCAACAACCTCCTAGAGGAGCATAGGACCTCAACAACCTCCTGGAGGAGCATAGGACCTCAACAGCCTCCTAGAGGAGCATAGGACCTCAACAGCCTCCTAGAGGAGCATAGGACCTCAACATCCTCCTAGAGGAGCATAGGACCTCAACAACCTCCTAGAGGAGCATAGGACCTCAACATCCTCCTAGAGGAGCATAGGACCTCAACATCCTCCTGGAGGAGCATAGGACCTCAACAACCTCCTAGAGGAGCATAGGACCTCAACAGCCTCCTAGAGGAGCATAGGACCTCAACAGCCTCCTAGAGGAGCATAGGACCTCAACATCCTCCTAGGGGAGCATAGGACCTCAACAACCTCCTAGAGGAGCATAGGACCTCAACATCCTCCTAGAGGAGCATAGGACCTCAACAACCTCCTAGAGGAGCATAGGACCTCAACAGCCTCCTAGAGGAGCATAGGACCTCAACATCCTCCTAGAGGAGCATAGGACCTCAACAACCTCCTAGAGGAGCATAGGACCTCAACAGCCTCCTGGAGGAGCATAGGACCTCAACATCCTCCTAGAGGAGCATAGGACCTCAACAACCTCCTAGAGGAGCATAGGACCTCAACAACCTCCTAGAGGAGCATAGGACCTCAACAACCTCCTAGAGGAGCATAGGACCTCAACAACCTCCTAGAGGAGCATAGGACCTCAACAACCTCCTAGAGGAGCATAGGACCTCAACAGCCTCCTGGAGGAGCATAGGACCTCAACAGCCTCCTAGAGGAGCATAGGACCTCAACAACCTCCTAGAGGAGCATAGGACCTCAACAGCCTCCTAGAGGAGCACAGGACCTCAACAACCTCCTAGAGGAGCATAGGACCTCAACAACCTCCTACAGGAG
Source organism: Oncorhynchus mykiss (assembly GCF_057628025.1). Taxonomy (NCBI): domain Eukaryota; kingdom Metazoa; phylum Chordata; class Actinopteri; order Salmoniformes; family Salmonidae; genus Oncorhynchus; species Oncorhynchus mykiss. The sequence continues at coordinate 4,955,758 of NC_143025.1, read as the reverse complement.
CACAGGACCTCAACAACCTCCTAGAGGAGCATAGGACCTCAACAGCCTCCTGGAGGAGCATAGGACCTCAACATCCTCCTAGAGGAGCATAGGACCTCAACAACCTCCTAGAGGAGCATAGGACCTCAACAACCTCCTAGAGGAGCACAGGACCTCAACAACCTCCTAGAGGAGCATAGGACCTCAACAACCTCCTAGAGGAGCATAGGACCTCAACAACCTCCTAGAGGAGCATAGGACCTCAACAACCTCCTAGAGGAGCATAGGACCTCAACAGCCTCCTAGAGGAGCATAGGGCCTCAACAGCCTCCTAGAGAGCTGTTGACAGCACTTACAATGCAATGGTTCATTGGATCAGTCTAAAATGTTGCACATACACTGATGCCATCAAGTGGCCACATCTAAATTGCGCCTATACTGGAATAGTACATTATGGCCTTTCTCTTGCATGTCAAATATTTTTTTTCCTTTGTATGATATTTTACCAGATCTAATGTGTTATATTTTCCTACATTAATTTCCACAAACTTTAAATTGTTTCTTTTCAAATGGTATCAATAATATACATATCCTTGCTTCAGGTCCTGAGCTACAAGAAGTTAAATTTGGGTTTGTTATTTTAGGCCGAAAATTGAAAAAAGGGTCTGATCCTTAAGGGCTTACTGCTACATTAGCCAATAGGATATCTCTGAGATCTATGCTCTCACTTCTTTATTCTCCAATGGATTATAAGACATTTGAAATTATTAATATGTTACCAATTACATTTACTTATGATACCTAAGTATATTTAAAAACAAATACTTTTACTTTTACTCAAGTAGTATTTTACTGGGTGACTTTCACTTTTACTTGAGTCATTGTCTTATAAGGTATCTTTACTTTTACATAAGTATGACAATTGGGTACTTTTCCTACCGCTGTCTTTAATTTTTAAAACACTCAAACACTTGTGAACACTCAAAGGACTGCACACATAGGTGTGGTATATAGGTGCCCCTATTGAAATCAAATCAGCCATCAACAGCATCATCCTGGAAACCCTAGACCCACTCCAATTCACATACTGCCCCAACAGATCCACAGATGACGCAATCCCAATGGCACTCTACACTGCCCTTTCCCACCTGGACAACAGGATCAGTTACATGAGAATGCTGAATGCTGTTCATTGATTACAGCTCAGCGTTCAACACCATAGTGCTCACAAAGCTCATCACTAAGCTAAGGAGCCTGGGACTAAACACCTCCCTCTGCAACTGGATCATGGACTTCCTGATGGGCCGCAATGGTGGAAAAAAAATCATATTTAGATTAGACCTGATATGTTAAATTAACCTTAGAGAATTGTCTTGTTATGTGCTTGTATTTCTTCACTGATTCAGGCGTGTCTTTGTGTGACTTAGTCACAAGGCCGCACAGCTAAGAGCCGTTTGGGTTACGACCGTGTGACACATCCCGTTTTCAGTTCTATCTGAAGGAAGTCATCTCTATAGAAACGGGCAGGAATAAACAGAGAAGAGTGTGAGCCTTCGTCAACGTCAGCAATCTGAACAGACAAGCTTTTCTATACTCTGTTTCTACACACTAACTGTCATATAGAGGAGAGGAAGTAGTTTCTAGAAAAGGATTCGGATCGGTTAACTACTCCATTGTTGTAAATCTTATAATTAATTGTTTGAAAGAATCTGCAGCCTAAGGGGTGCGTGCTCAGTCCCCTCCTGTACTCCCTGTTCACCCACAACTGCGTGGCCAGGCACGACTCCAACACCATCATTAAGTTTGCTGTTTGCAGTGTTTTGTACACTGCTGCTACAAACTGTGTATTACCTATGCAAAGTCACTTCCCCCCCTACCTACATGTGCAAACTAACCTAACGAACCTAAACCCCTGCACATTGACTCCTACCATATTTTATCATGTTAAACTAACCTAACTAACCTAAACCCCTGCACATTGACTCCTACCATATTTTATCATGTTAAACTAACCTAACTAACCTAAACCCCTGCACATTGACTCCTACCATATTTTATCATGTTAAACTAACCTAACTAACCTAAACCCCTGCACATTGACTCCTACCATATTTTATCATGTTAAACTAACCTAACTAACCTAAACCCCTGCACATTGACTCCTACCATATTTTATCATGTTAAACTAACCTAACTAACCTAAACCCCTGCACATTGACTCCTACCATATTTTATCATGTTAAACTAACCTAACTAACCTAAACCCCTGCACATTGACTCCTACCATATTTTATCATGTGCAAACTAACCTAACTAACCTAAACCCCTGCACATTGACTCCTACCATATTTTATCATGTTAAACTAACCTAACTAACCTAAACCCCTGCACATTGACTCCTACCATATTTTATCATGTTAAACTAACCTAACTAACCTAAACCCCTGCACATTGACTCCTACCATATTTTATCGTGTGCAAACTAACCTAACTAACCTAAACCCCTGCACATTGACTCCTACCATATTTTATCATGTTAAACTAACCTAACTAACCTAAACCCCTGCACATTGACTCCTACCATATTTTATCATGTTAAACTAACCTAACTAACCTAAACCCCTGCACATTGACTACTACCATATTTTATCATGTTACCTTGTTCTTATTCTTTTTACATTACTTCATTTAGTAAATATTTTCTTAACTCTATTTTCTTAAAACTGAGTTGTTGGTTAAGGGCTTGTAAGTAGATTGTAAGTAGATATTTCATTAGTTTTGAGGAGGCATTGAATGGTTGCTACATATATTTTATATATATATATATTCTTTCCATGTTTTTTTTACTTTAGGCTTTTTAATTTCATATTTTCATTTATTTTATTTTATAATAATATTTTTTTTATTAACACTTTTTTGGTTAGTACATGGTTCCATATGTGTTATTTTCTTCACTATTATTCTACAAAGTAGAAAATAGTCCTTATAAAGTAAACTCCTGGAATGACTAGGGTGTGTCCAATCTGTTGACTGGTACTGTATGAACACTAGTATTCTAGTACTCGGTCAGCAATGTCTGGTTGATCCATTTGATATGTCATGAGCACGTACTACTGTAGTTAGGAGGACGGTCCTAGTATTGACTGGGTCAGGGGTATCTATGATTGGACCAGTCAGAAATATCAGAGTTATTGGTATGATATACTGGAGTGTATGTGTGTTTGTCCCAGGAGAATCTGCGGCCCCAGTTCGAAGCCAAGTACTCCCGAGTAGAGAGAGTAAACCCTATCTCTGGCAAGCCAGAGCCTTTCCAGCCCTTCACTGACAAACTCAGCAGACTCATGGTCTCTGTGTCTGGCATCTTCTTTTGTGATAGTTGGAACTATGTCTATCACAGTATAAAGAATACTATTTACATACATCTTGTCAGTCCTCTGTTCTGCCCTGCGTGGTATTACAGCGTATATACGAAAGTTGCATTTGCCATTTATTACTTAGCTAATAAAAAATACATAGTATAAAATCAGTGACTCATTGTTATATTTATCCTGATACCAGATTCGAATTTACGCAACTCTAACAAACGTATGGTTGCATAACAGCACATTGTGTAACATTACCACGGTTTTATATTGAAAAATTGCGGAGCCAAGGACAACATACGTTCCTAGATGAAGGTCAGGCAAGAGAGAACAATAAGGGTGAACAGAAATACAGATAACCCGCGATGGACCAAACCAAAATAAACAACACTTTTACAATCAAGTGTATTTACCATATAGATATGAAAAAGTGTTTGTTCACCAAAACATAACATTATCTATGCAGCTGTAATTAAATAAAAAAACACTGAATTATTATTATTATTATTATCAAACCATTAATATCCCCTCTTGACCTTTGAACTGGTCCTTGGGTGCAACTTGGTGCAGTAATCTAGTGGAACAACATCACACTGCTACACATACATCAATACATCAATGCATCAATACATCAATACATCAATGCAGTTTAAAGACATTCACCTTTGGATAAGAGTGTCCTATATAAGTCTACAAGGTTTTCATTGGAATCCATTAGGGAGTCACATGATGACTGGGACCCTATGAATAAACCTGCAATTCAAAATGGTTGGTTTTCAGTATGTTTGGCTTGGAGTCTTACATCAGCAGTTATCTATCTGCTGTGGTGATGACAGTAATACTGGAGGAGGTGCTGGGTAAACCCCAGGGTGTAGAACACAGTTATCTATCTGCTGTGGCGTTGACAGTAATTCCCAGGATGTAGAACACAGTTATCTATCTGCTGTGGTGATGACAGTAATACTGGAGGAGGTGCTGGGTAAACCTCAGGATGTAGAACACAGTTATCTATCTGCTGTGGCGTTGACAGTAATTCCCAGGATGTAGAACACAGTTATCTATCTGCTATGGTGATGACAGTAATGCTGGGGGAGGTGCTGGGTAAACCCCAGGATGTAGAACACAGTTATCTATCTGCTGTGGTGATGACAGTAATACTGGAGGAGGTGCTGGGTAAACCCCAGGATGTAGAACACAGTTATCTATCTGCTGTGGTGATGACAGTAATACCCAGGATGTAGAACACAGTTATCTAGCTGCTGTGGTGATGACAGTAATACCCAGGATGTAGAACACAGTTATCTAGCTGCTGTGGTGATGACAGTAATACCCAGGATGTTGAACACAGTTATCTAGCTGCTGTGGTGATGACAGTAATACTGGAGGAGGTGCTGGGTAAACCCCAGGATGTAGAACACAGTTATCTATCTGCTGTGGTGATGACAGTAATACTGGAGGGGGTGCTGGGTAAACCCCAGGGTGTAGAACACAGTTATCTATCTGCTGTGGTGATGACAGTAATACCCAGGATGTAGAACAAGTTATCTATCTGCTGTGGTGATGACAGTAATACCCAGGATGTAGAACACAGTTATCTAGCTGCTGTGGTGATGACAGTAATACCCAGGATGTAGAACACAGTTATCTAGCTGCTGTGGTGATGACAGTAATACCCAGGATGTAGAACACAGTTATCTATCTGCTGTGGTGATGACAGTAATACCCAGGATGTAGAACACAGTTATCTAGCTGCTGTGGTGATGACAGTAATACCCAGGATGTAGAACACAGTTATCTAGCTGCTGTGGTGATGACAGTAATACCCAGGATGTAGAACACAGTTATCTAGCTGCTGTGGTGATGACAGTAATACCCAGGATGTAGAACACATGGACATCTACCACGATCAGATTAGAGCCGTAAGGGAGCCTAGACATCTACCACCCCAACACCACTATCAGATTAGAGCCATAAGGGAGCCTAGACATCTACCACTATCAGATTAGAGCCGTAAGGGAGACTAGATATCTACCCCTAACCGATTAGAGCAGTAAGGTAGACTAGACATCTACCACTATCAGATTAGAGCCGTATCAGATTAGAGCCAGAAGGGAGACTAGACATCTACCACCCCACTACCACTATTAGATTAGAGCCATAAGGGAGGCGAGACATCTACCACCCCACTATCAGATTAGAGCCGTAAGGGAGCCTAGACATCTACCACTATCAGATTAGAGCCGTATCAGATTAGAGCCAGAAGGGAGACTAGACATCTACCACCCCACTACCACTATCAGATTGGAGCCATAAGGGATACTAGACATCTACCACCCCACTACCACTATCAGATTAGAGCCATACGGGAGCCTAGACATCTACCACTATCAGATTAGAGCCATATCAGATTAGAGCCAGAAGGGAGACTAGACATCTACCACCCCACTACCACTATTAGATTAGAGCCATAAGGGAGGCGAGACATCTACCACCCCACTATCAGATTAGAGCCATAAGGGAGCCTAGACATCTACCACTATCAGATTAGAGCCGCATCAGATTAGAGCCAGAAGGGAGACTAGACATCTACCACCCCACTACCACTATCAGATTGGAGCCATAAGGGACACTAGACATCTACCACCCCACTATGACTATCAGATTAGACCCATAAGGGAGTCTAGGCATCTTCCACCCCACTACCAATATCAGAATAGAGCCAACAGGGAGACTCGGCATCTACCACCCCACTACCACTATCAGATTAGAGCCGTAAGGGAGACTAGACATCTACCAACACACTACTACTATTAGATTAGAGCCATAAAGGAGACCAGACATCTACCACTTTCATATTAGAGCCGTAAGGGAGACTAGACATCTACCACTAACAGATTAGAGCCGTAAGGGAGTCTAGACATCTTCCACCCCACTACCACTTTCAGATTAGAGCCGTAAGGGAGACTAGACATCTACCACTAACAGATTAGAGCCGTAAGGGAGACTAGATATCTACCAGTATCAGATAAGAGCCATAAGGGAGAAGAGACATCTACCACCCCACTACGACTATCAAATTAGACCCATAAGGGAGTCTAGACATCTACCACGCCACTACAACTATCAGATTAGACCCATAAGGGAGGCTAGAGATCTACCACCCCACTACCATTATCAGATTAGAGCCATAATGGAGACTAGACATCTACCACCCCACTTCAACTATCAGATTAGAGCCATAAGGGACACTAGATATCTAACACTAACAGATTAGAGCCGTAAGGGAGACTAGACATCTACCACCCCACTACCACTATAAGATTGGAGCCGGAAGGGAGACTAGACATCTACCACCCCACTACAACTATCAGATTAGAGCCATAAGGGAGACTAGACATCTACCACCCCACTACCACTATCAGATTGGAGCCTTAAGGGAGATTAGACATCTAACACTAACAGATTAGAGCCGTAAGGGATACTAGACATCTACCACCCCACTAACAGATTAGAGCCGTAAGGCAGACTAGACATGTACCACTATCTGATTAGAGCCGTAAGGGAGACTAGACATCTACCACTAACAGATTAGAACCATAAGGGAGACGAGACATCTACCACCCCACTATCAGATTAGAGCCGTATCAGATTAGAGCCAGAAGGCAGACTAGACATCTACCACCCCACTACCACTATCAGATTAGAGCCATAAAGGAGACTAGGCATCTAACACTATCAGATTAGAGCCATAAGGGAGAATAGACATCTACCACCCCACTAGCACTATCAGATTAGAGCCATGATGGAGACTAGACATCTAACACCATCAGAATAGCACAATAAGGGAGACGAGACATCTACCACTAATATACAAAATTATCTGTGGTACTGTATATTAACTATATACCACACCTCCTCAGTCCTTATCTGTGGTACTGTATATTAACTATATACCACACCTCCTCAGTCCTTATCTGTGGTACTGTATATTAACTATATACCACACCTCCTCAGTCCTTATCTGTGGTACTGTATATTAACTATATACCACACCTCCTCAGTCCTTATCTGTGGTACTGTCTATTAACTATATACCACACCTCCTCAGTCCTTATCTGTGGTACTGTATATTAACTATATACCACACCTCCTCAGTCCTTATTGATTAATTACAACACATAGGTGTATTATAAGGCATTATAAAGGTCATTAAAATAATGATACATACGTACTTCATAGAAACTGTTACCCTTCACATATTCTAACAACTCACATTTTAAATTCATTATGTCATTTGTTCCATGTTAAGGGCTCTAACCTTGGAACAAAACTATTTGTCTCCCTCTTGCTGTTGCATGCAGTTCCTCTCTCTCTTCCTCCATTCCTCTAACCCAGGGGTGTCAAAGTCAAATGGACGGAGGGCCAAATAAAAAAATCAGCTACAAGACGAGGGCCGGACTGTTCGAATGTTCATTGAAAAAATTTTAAATGACGCATATAGTCTAGTGAACCTAATTGAACCTACTGAAAACCTAACAAATATATTACAATATGATCAGATAAATAAAGCAATATTTTCTTATGGCTCTGTCAGTAATCTTTAATTTTCAACAGACACAAAAGACAAATTTCCTTTATATAAATATCCCCATAACATGAACATTAAATGAAAGAAACCGGTATTCAAGGCACCATCAGTAGACTATATTTTCTATTTTAGCAAAAGTGGGCTAAATTTACTTCAAAGAAAAAACAATAATAGCAATTTTCTATCATCCACTCAACTGAAATATTTTTAAAATATAATTGGATTGAAATACAAAAAAATAAAGTGCAAAAATCTATTAATCAAAAACAACACTTTGTTTAAGGAGAAGTAACATGCAGTGAAAACAAATATTAAATTTTAACTTTTAAACTTGAACTGAGTAAAAACTCTAAATATGTGATTGCACAGTAATGTTCACTTGTTTGAGGTTGAGGGTGATACTTGGTGGTGTCCCATCTTTTCCACAAGTTCATCAATGTTCGGGGTAAGGCTCTGAGCTGAAGAAATCCTCAGAATTGAGTGGAGGTGTTCAGCAGTAAGTCGACTTCTGTGTGATGTTTTGTTCAGGTTCATCAAAGAAAACAGTTGTTCACACAGGTATGTGCTGCCAAACATAGACAACGTTTGAGCAGCCTGGATGCGCAGCTGGGGCATTGTGCCGGGGAGGAAACGGGCGAACTCCGCAGCACCCACTGCCGCATATTTTGCCCTCAGTGCATCATTGCATTGGAGGTCAATCAACTCCATTTGGAGGTTTGGTGGTGAGCTTTCCACGTCAACAGCAAATGGGTTACCGAGCAGTTCCAACCTGCTTTTTTGTGCTTCAAAGTCAGCAAATCGGCGTCGAAAGTCAGCGGCAAGCATACCTATTTTATCAGCCAACTGTGTGCTCGGGAACGCACTGGTAGAGAGCTTCTCTTTCATGGTCTGGCAGCTGGGAAAGTGGCTCAAATTTTCTTTCCGCATCTGCGTCTCCCACAGAGTCAGTTTGGTTTTAAATGCCTTCACTGTACTGTACATATCAGAGATGACACGATCCCGACCCTGCAGCTGCAAGTTTATTGCATTCAGATGACTCGTAATGTCACACAGAAAAGCCATTTCACACAGAAACATTTCGTCTCGGAGTTGTGTTGTGTCTTTCCCTTTGCTGTCCAAGAACAGACAAATCTCCTCACGAAGCTCGAAACATCTTTGAAGCACCTTTCCCTGGCTTAGCCATCGCACCTCTGTGTGATAAGGCAAATCACCATGCTCCGTTTCTAACTCCGTCAGAAATGCCTTGAACTGGCGGTGATTCAAACCTTTGGCTCTGATAAAGTTAACTGTGCGCGTGATGATGCTCATTACATGCTCCATTTTCAAGGCTTTACCGCACAACGCTTCCTGGTGTATGATACAATGATAAGCTGTCAGCTCACCTGTCGCGTTTTCCTCTTGCATCTTTTCCCGTATCTTCGCCACCAGTCCGCTCCTGTGTCCACACATCGCAGGTGCTCCGTCGGTTGTCAAACCCACGAGTTTTTCCCAAGGCAGCTCCATCTCATTTACACATCTTGACACCTCTTCATACAAATCATGCCCCGTAGTTGTGCCATGCATAGGACGTAAAGCCAAAAACTCCTCTGTCACGCTTAGGTTGGAGTCCACTCCGCGGATGAAAATTGACAACTGGGCAATGTCAGAAATGTCGGTGCTCTCATCCACAGCCAAGGAATATGCAATAAAATCTTTTCCCTTTTTCACAAGCTGCTCTTTTAGATTGATGGACAACTGGTCTACTCTCTCGGCAATGGTGTTTCTGCTCAGACTCACATTTAAAAAGAGTTGCCTTTTTTCTGGGCAAACTTCGTCACAAACTTTAATCATGCAGTTTTTGATGAAATCCCCCTCCGTAAATGGCCGGGCTGATTTAGCGATCTCTTCTGCCAAAATAAAACTGGCCTTGACAGCAGCCTGGCCTTGTGATTTGGCTTTTTTGAACAGAGCCTGTCGAGATTTGAGGCCTCGTTTTAATTCCTCTGCCTTTTGTAGCCTTTGTTCCATGTCCATATTCTTGTTTTTGTCCGCGTGTTTCGTTTCATAATGTCGTCTCAGATTATACTCTTTCAGTACCGCCACACTTTCTCCACACAGAAGACACACAGGTTTTCCAGCTACCTTCGTGAACATATACTCCGACTCCCACCTTGTTTGAAACCCCCGGTTCTCAGTATCCACCTTCCGTTTTGCCATTTTTGATGGGTATCTGAAAGTTAATTTTACTGTGATGCTGACGACTGCTGTGCCAATAAATATTGAAATGAAGCAGCCTACTGCTCGGTGCGTCACCTTTGCATTGTGGGAAATGTAGTATTGGTGCGTGTAAAAGATCTGCGGGCTGCCGGCTTGCTGCGGGCCGGTTCTAATAATAAATCAAGATCATCCCAGGGGCCGTAAAAAACCTTCTTGCGGGCCGGATGTGGCCCGCGGGCCTTGACTCTGACATATGTGCTCTAACCCCTCCCTCCTTCTAACCCCACCCCTCTGGCAGAACCAGGAAGTCCCTCCCCTTCCCACAAACTCTCTTCTGAGGAAACGAAACTGATCAGAGTCTCTGTGTCGTCTGTCTGTGTGACAGTGAACAACCGTCCAAATGGCTCAACAGGGAGTTCTGCTGGACCAGGACCAGTTCTGTTGTTCTGTCTGTCTGGATCTACTGAAGGAGCCGGTGGTTATTCCCTGTGGACACAGTTACTGTAGAAGCTGTATTGAGGGCTGCTGGGATCAGGATGTTCTGAAAGGGGTCTATAGCTGTCCTCAGTGCAGAGAGACTTTCACTCCAAGGCCTAATCTGAGGAAAAATAACATGTTGGCTGAAGTGGTTGAGAAACTGAGGAAGACAGGACTCCAAGCTGCTCCCCCTCCTGCTCTGTGCTATGCTGGACCTGGAGATGTGGCGTGTGATGTCTGCACTGGGACCAGAAAGCAGAAAGCCCTCATGTCCTGTCTGGCGTGTCTGGCCTCTTACTGTGAGACTCACCTCCAACCTCACTATGAATCTCCTGCTTTCAAGAAGCACAAGCTGGTCAAAGCCACGGCACAACTACAGGAGAAGATCTGCTCTCATCATGACAAACTGCTGGAGGTTTACTGTCGTACCGATCAGCAGTGTATCTGTCTGCTGTGTGTGATGGATGAACATAAAGGCCATGATACAGTGTCAGCTGCAGAAGAGAGGACTGAGAAACAGGTAAGACCAGAACAACTTGTAGGTGACTGTCTGATAAACAAAGAATTAAAGATACAGTAGGAACTAAATCTGTTTGAATATGAGATCATTATATTATATACAATATGAAATGAATCCACAAATAAGAACAGAAACCTTGAGTATATAGATATGTTAACCCAGATTCTCCAAAAGTATCACCATTTTCTAAAGTCAAACACTAATATCATTCTGAGTGGCCTTTTATGAGTCCAAAGTTAATTCTCAACCCCTTGATACATGAAGTCCTACCATAAAAACTATAATCATTCACATAGCAACATCATATAATATTGGGACTTCCATATAATATAAGGGACTTCCTCAGGATTGTAGACCTTCCTCTCTATGGGTCCTATGTCACATTACTATACTATTGATCTACTGGACTAATAAAGCTTGATAGCTCATTGAAGAGTGATTCTCCACAGAGGCAGCTGGGGATGAGTCAGCAGAAGGTCCAGCAGAGATTCCAGGAGAGAGAGAAGGAGCTGAAGGAGCTCCAACAGGCTGTGGAATCTTTCAAGGTGAGTATTGTTGACCAGAGGAGACACACCATTTCACTTCTCTCCTCCAGTCAGAGAGAGAGAGAGAGAGAGAGGGGCCCCTATCCAATCCCACTGACCCCACTGTTGGGAACAGGCTGTCTGGACCCCTTTCAGAGAATAGACTGGTTCATGTAACCAGCTGGGCTGCCTCATCACATAACCATGAGTAACCATGACGACTCATGTCCCCTATACATTAAAATGGAACTGTCTCTCTCTCAATTGAATTAAATTCATAGGGCAAGTGAAATAGACAATAAACAAAAGTGAAATAAACAATCAGAAATGAACAGTAAACATTAAACTTGGAAGGGATTTGGGGGATGGGGGAGTGTATATTAGAAGTTAGTAGGACTCTTTTATTTTCTCAGAAGTACTGAGTTAGGTAGGAGGATTTAGAGTGGTGTAAACCGTGATTGATTACACTCCAGCACAGTAGGTGGCGCCATGCACCTTTAACGTTGGTTTGAGGACCTCCATTATATCATAGAAGAAGAAGTTGGTCTGTGAGGGTTTTGTTGTTCCTGAGGAGGGCTACTATTCTTTTCTCTTTTAGTTTTCAAGTATTTTCAGAATGTATTAAAGCCAAAGCTAAAGCTTCCCTAAACAATTCAATATATCAGTCAATATATTTTCTCTGTGATTTATTTTCTCTCCGTCAACCGTTCCATCGCATCTTAACCGTCTTACCGGGCGGGCACTAGGACCCGGGGGAGGCTGCTGCTGCAGAGGCTGCTGCACCGCTCGTGACTGTCAGTCCTCCTTGTAGCTCATTGGTTAAGCTGTGGCTCGAGACTGTTAACAGTTAACGGACAGGAAACGGCTCTGACAGGACACATTCATGTCGAGGCAGTGATGTGAATGTGTGGTAAGTTAGAATAGAGAGAGAGAGCTTTCACTACTATAGACTTTGGTCATAATCAAAGCTTTGTTAACCAATAGGTTTTTATGTGAGGCTGCCTGTAAGTTACAGTGTAACAGACGTTACTAACGGTGTCTTTTAAATTCGACATAAGTTATGTGGCGATGATATCTAGTTAACGTTGTATTTAATGTAGTGTAATGACCTGACTAGATCATAAAGGAACAATTGTCCAGACAGAGGATTGAGTTACGAATTGACGGTTTATTAGCAACTTTACACAGGCTACTGTTTGGCCTTAGCTCACGCCAAATAAATGAAAGATACCCCACAAGCCAATCGGGACCTTCTCTTGTGAAGCCCAGACGTAAGAGAGAGAACAAAGGCTGAACCTTAACTTCCAATGCCCCGCCCCCTCCACGCCACTCCGCCAACCACCAGGATGCCCGGCATCAGAACATCCCAGGCATTCCTGTGATTGGCAGATAGCAGGTTGATTGGCATGTCGGACCCCGCGAACACTGGGAACTGGTAAGTACAACACAACCACCTACTAGCCGAACACATAACACACAGCTGTCTGTGCGGGTCGCTACAGTAGTTTTACTATCTGTGCCAGGCTATAAATGACACAGATAATATCTAGTTAACGTTGTATTTAATGTAGTTTTACTATCTGTGCCAGGCTATAAATGACACAGATAATATCTAGTTAACGTTGTATTTAATGTAGTTTTACTATCTGTGCCAGGCTATAAATGACACAGATAATATCTAGTTAACGTTGTATTTAATGTAGTTTTAGGGAGGAGAGTAGAGCAGGACCAAGAGGTGTTCTGTACCTGTCTGTCCAGGAGGGAGGAGAGTAGAGCAGGACCAAGAGGTGTTCTGTACCTGTCTGTCCAGGAGGGAGGAGAGTAGAGCAGGACCAAGAGGTGTTCTGTACCTGTCTGTCCAGGAGGGAGGAGAGTAGAGCAGGACCAAGAGGTGTTCTGTACCTGTCTGTCCAGGAGGGAGGAGAGTAGAGCAGGACCAAGAGGTGTTCTGTACCTGTCTGTCCAGGAGGGAGGAGAGTAGAGCAGGACCAAGAGGTGTTCTGTACCTGTCTGTCCAGGAGGGAGGAGAGTAGAGCAGGACCAAGAGGTGTTCTGTACCTGTCTGTCCAGGAGGGTGGAGAGTAGAGCAGGACCAAGAGGTGTTCTGTACCTGTCTGTCCAGGAGGGAGGAGAGTAGAGCAGGACCAAGAGGTGTTCTGTACCTGTCTGTCCAGGAGGGAGGAGAGTAGAGCAGGACCAAGAGGTGTTCTGTACCTGTCTGTCCAGGAGGGAGGAGAGTAGAGCAGGACCAAGAGGTGTTCTCTACCTCTCTGTCCAGGAGGGAGGAGAGTAGAGCAGGACCAAGAGGTGTTCTGTACCTGTCTGTCCAGGAGGGAGGAGAGTAGAGCAGGACCAAGAGGTGTTCTGTACCTGTCTGTCCAGGAGGGGGGAGAGTAGAGCAGGACCAAGAGGTGTTCTGTACCTGTCTGTCCAGGAGGGAGGAGAGTAGAGCAGGACCAAGAGGTGTTCTGTACCTGTCTGTCCAGGAGGGAGGAGAGTAGAGCAGGACCAAGAGGTGTTCTGTACCTGTCTGTCCAGGAGGGAGGAGAGTAGAGCAGGACCAAGAGGTGTTCTGTACCTGTCTGTCCAGGAGGGAGGAGAGTAGAGCAGGACCAAGAGGTGTTATGTACCTGTCTGTCCAGGAGGGAGGAGAGTAGAGCAGGACCAAGAGGTGTTCTGTACCTGTCTGTCCAGGAGGGAGGAGAGTAGAGCAGGACCAAGAGGTGTTCTGTACCTGTCTGTCCAGGAGGGGGGAGAGTAGAGCAGGACCAAGAGGTGTTCTGTACCTGTCTGTCCAGGAGGGAGGAGAGTAGAGCAGGACCAAGAGGTGTTCTGTACCTGTCTGTCCAGGAGGGAGGAGAGTACAGCAGGACCAAGAGGTGTTCTGTACCTGTCTGTCCAGGAGGGGGGAGAGTAGAGCAGGACCAAGAGGTGTTCTGTACCTGTCTGTCCAGGAGGGAGGAGAGTACAGCAGGACCAAGAGGTGTTCTGTACCTGTCTGTCCAGGAGGGAGGAGAGTAGAGCAGGACCAAGAGGTGTTCTGTACCTGTCTGTCCAGGAGGGAGGAGAGTAGAGCAGGACCAAGAGGTGTTCTGTACCTGTCTGTCCAGGAGGGAGGAGAGTAGAGCAGGACCAAGAGGTGTTCTGTACCTGTCTGTCCAGGAGGGAGGAGAGTAGAGCAGGACCAAGAGGTGTTCTGTACCTGTCTGTCCAGGAGGGAGGAGAGTAGAGCAGGACCAAGAGGTGTTCTGTACTTGTCTGTCCAGGAGGGAGGAGAGTAGAGCAGGACCAAGAGGTGTTCTGTACCTGTCTGTCCAGGAGGGAGGAGAGTAGAGCAGGACCAAGAGGTGTTCTGTACCTGTCTGTCCAGGAGGGAGGAGAGTAGAGCAGGACCAAGAGGTGTTCTGTACCTGTCTGTCCAGGAGGGAGGACAAGTCCTGGTGGACCTGGAGAGCAGGGTGGCGGAGGTCTGACTCAATGAGGTGCAGAGAGGCTACTGAACCTACTGTCTCTCTCTCTCTCTCTCTCTCTCTCTCTCTCTCTCTCTCTCTCTCTCTCTCTCTCTCTCTCTCTCTCTCTCTCTCTCTCGCTCTCTCTCTCTCGCTCGCGCTCTCTCGCTCTCTCGCTCTCTCTCCAGCGCTCTGCACAGTCAGCAGTGGAGGACAGTGATCAGATCTTTACTGAGCTGATCCGCTCCATTGAGAGAAGGAGCTCTGAGGTGAAGGAGCTGATCAGAGCCCAAGAGAAGGCTCAAGTGAGTCAAGCTGAAGGACTCCTGGAGCAACTGAAGCAGGAGATAGCTGAGCTGAGGAAGAGAAGCACTGAGCTGGAGCAGCTCTCACACACAGAGGATCACATCCATTTCCTCCAGGTAACTAAACTGTCTTGTTACATGTGATATGAAATTAACTTCACGTGAAACTATTCATCTCAATCATTATGTTGTCCTGTCTCTCTGTGTCTGTCCGTCCCTCTCTCTCTCTCTGTCCGTCCCTCTCTCTCTGTCCGTCTCTCTCTCTCGCTCTGTCCGTCTCTCTCTCTCGCTCTCTGTCCGTCCCTCTCTCTCTCTCTCTCTCTCTGTCCGTCCCTCTCTCTCTCTCTCTCTGTCCGTCTCTCTCTCTGTCTCTCTCTCTCTCTCCAGAGTTATCAGTCTCTCTCTCTCTCTCTCTCTCCAGAGGTATCAGTCTCTCTCCAGTATCAGTATATCTTCAGACTTACCCAGCATCGTTGTCCGTCCTCTTCAGTCCTTTGGAGATGTGAGTAAGACTGTGTCTGAACTGAGAGTGAAACTAGAAGACTTCCTTAAAGGAGAATGGACCAAGATCTCCACTACAGGTGTGTTGAAAACAATAAGAACATCAACTTTAGACCATTGAAAGTTCCCTACTAGTCATATACATGTGGAATATGGTCTGATGATAACATTCCCTCTCTCTGTCAATGTGTTTGTGTGTCTGTAGTGAATATAGTGGATGTTGTACTGCCTCCAGAGCCCAAGACCAGAGAACAGTTGTTACAATGTGAGTCTCTTTATTGTGAAGTAACTAACAGTCTCTTTTTACTGACACTCCTAACAATCCCTCTAGAAATATATAGCAATAGTAGATCTAATCAAAGACTGGGTATCTATCTGACTCCTCATATTTCTCTGATTTGATCTCTGCTGTGCTCTAATCAAAGACAGGGTAGATACAGTATCTGACTTAACTTATTGTTCTGACTCCCCTCATTGGTCTCTGCTCTTCTCCCAGATTCCTGTCAGCTCACACTGGACCCAAACACAGCACACACACTCCTCTCTCTGTCTGAAGGGAACAGAAAGGTGACCTATACAGGCCAAGTCCAACCATATCCTGTCCATCCAGACAGATTCACCAACTGGTGTCAGGTTCTGTGTAGAGAGGGTCTGTCTGGACGCTGTTACTGGGAGGTGGAGTGGACTGGTGATGTTGTTACAGCAGTCTCATATAAAGACATCAGCAGAACAGATAGAGGTAATGATGGTGGATTTGGATACAATAACAAGTCCTGGAGTTTAGAGTGCTCTAGAGGTGGATATTGTTTCAGACACAATAATGTTGAGACTAAAGTATCAGGCCCTCAGTCCTCCAGAGTAGGAGTGTACCTGGATCACAAGGCAGGTACTCTGTCCTTCTACAGTGTCTCTGACACAATGACCCTCCTCCACAGAGTCCAGACCACATTCACTCAGCCCCTCTATCCTGGGTTTTGGCTCGATGGTACTGCTGGTGTAGTCTATAGCTGAGCTGGTTAAACTGTAGTAGGGTCCACATAGATACTAGTCATGCTGGTGTAGTCTATAGCTGAGCTGGTTAAACTGTAGTAGGGTCCACATAGATACTAGTCATGCTGGTGTAGTCTATAGCTGAGCTGGTTAAACTGTAGTAGGGTCCACATAGATACTAGTCATGCTGGTGAAGTCTATAGCTGAGCTGGTTAAACTGTAGTAGGGTCCACATAGATACTAGTCATGCTGGTGTAGTCTATAGCTGAGCTGGTTAAACTGTAGTAGGGTCCACATAGATACTAGTCATGTTGGTGAAGTCTATAGCTGAGCTGGTAAAAACTGTAGTAGGGTCCACATAGATACTAGTCATGCTGGTGTAGTCTATAGCTGAGCTGGTTAAACTGTAGTAGGGTCCACATAGATACTAGTCATGCTGGTGTAGTCTATAGCTGAGCTGGTTAAACTGTAGTAGGGTCCACATAGATGCTAGTCATGCTGGTGTAGTCTATAGCTGAGCTGGTTAAACTGTAGTAGGGTCCACATATATACTAGTCATGCTGGTGTAGTCTATAGCTGAGCTGGTTAAACTGTAGTAGGGTCCACATAGATACTAGACATGCTGGTGTAGTCTATAGCTGAGCTGGTTAAACTGTAGTAGGGTCCACATAGATACTAGTCATGCTGGTGTAGTCTATAGCTGAGCTGGTTAAACTGTAGTAGGGTCCACATAGATACTAGTCATGCTGGTGTAGTCTATAGCTGAGCTGGTTAAACTGTAGTAGGGTCCACATAGATACTAGTCATGCTGGTGTGGTCTATAGCTGAGCTGGTTAAACTGTAGTAGGGTCCACATAGATACTAGTCATGCTGGTGTAGTCTATAGCTGAGCTGGTTAAACTGTAGTAGGGTCCACATAGATACTAGTCATGCTGGTGTAGTCTATAGCTGAGCTGGTTAAACTGTAGTAGGGTCCACATAGATACTAGTTATGCTGGTGTAGTCTATAGCTGAGCTGGTTAAACTGTAAACTGATTTGTTATTAATTAAAATTCAATACAATGTTTTAATCTTGTACATTTCCATGAATCATGATGTCTGGTGTTGATGTATATTGGTTGTCACTCAGAACCATTGATATGTTTTCTCAGTTGGTTCTCTGTCTCTATGTAATTCTCCTCAGTATCATTGATCAGCTTGTTGGCTCGGTCCTAATTGATGTGTTCTCTGTCACCTGGAGCTGCATGGAAAATGGTCCAGGAACTAAAGGACAATTCAGGACTAGTCAGCCCACTACAAGCTGGTATCACTTACTTTCTACTAAACTATATGGTCTGGTTTCCCAGACACAGATGAATCCTAGTCCTGGACTAAACAGTATGTTCAATGTAGATGTCCAGGAAACCGGCCCTAAATGTGTCATCTTTCATCCTCCCATACTGCTCAGTCCAGCAACATTAAACCTGTCCAGCAGGTGGTGCTGTTGACCAAACAATAAAACCAGCAGATATCTTGACTTGCCACTCAGTATATCAGTAATGTTCAGAATAGTACTTTAATATCATTGGAGATTGATGGTCTTTTTAATCCACTATCCAGAGTCAGGAACAGATGAAGTTAGGTCTGCTGCTGTTCAGTGATTAAATATGATTTATGGTGATGGGAAATAATAAAAAACACTCAACTTCATCTAGTAATAGTTTTCCTTTGTTATTTATTCCAAGGTGTGTCTTTAACTTGTAAATGTATTGTGTGGAGGTGAGCTAGTGGTGTGGCTGATAGAATAGAATGAAAAGGGAGGAGGGGAGGAAGAGTGGAGGAGTGAAGGGCTGTTCAAGAAACCAGATGAGGAAGAGGAAGATGTTCAGGGGAATTACTGTCTCTGTTCCAAATGGTTCCCTATTCCCTACGTAGTGCACTACGGTGCTTCTGACCAGGCCTAAAGTAGTGTTCTACGTAGGGAATAGGGTGTAGATTTATTACAATATCATGCTTTAGTGTTTGATACAACAATATATTAGATCTCCACCCCCCCACTTCCTGTCTGTCATCCCCCAGTTCTGTTAAGACTTCCTCTCATTGAACTGGGCCTCATTCTAAATGGTCACTTTGTATTGATCGTCCATACTGGTCTTTACTATGGTTCTACATACAGTATCTGTATTGATAGTCCATACTGGTCTTTACTATGGTTCTACATACAGTATCTGTATTGATAGTCCATACTGGTCTTTACTATGGTTCTACATACAGTATCTGTATTGATAGTCCATACTGGTCTTTACTATGGTTCTACATACAGTATCTGTATTTATAGTCCATACTGGTCTTTACTATGGTTCTACATACAGTATCTGTATTGATAGTCCATACTGGTCTTTACTATGGTTCTACATACAGTATCTGTATTGATAGTCCATACTGGTCTTTACTATGGTTCTACATACAGTATCTGTATTGATAGTCCATACTGGTCTTTACTATGGTTCTACATACAGTATCTGTATTGATAGTCCATACTGTTCTTTACTATGGTTCTACATACAGTACCTGTATTGATAGTCCATACTGGTCTTTACTATGGTTCTACATACAGTATCTGTATTGATAGTCCATACTGGTCTTTACTATGGTTCTACATACAGTATCTGTATTGATAGTCCATACTGGTCTTTACTATGGTTCTACATACAGTATCTGTATTGATAGTCCATACTGTTCTTTACTATGGTTCTACATACAGTACCTGTATTGATAGTCCATACTGGTCTTTACTATGATTCTACATACAGTACCTGTATTGATAGTCCATACTGGTCTTTACTATGGTTCTACATACAGTACCTGTATTGATAGTCCATACTGGTCTGTACTATGGTTCTACATACAGTACCTGTATTGATAGTCCATACTGGTCTTTACAATGGTTCTACATACAGTATCTGTATTGATAGTCCATACTGGTCTTTACTATGATTCTACATACAGTACCTGTATTGATAGTCCATACTGGTCTTTACTATGGTTCTACATACAGTACCTGTATTGATAGTCCATACTGGTCTTTACTATGATTCTACATACAGTACCTGTATTGATAGTCCATACTGGTCATTACTATGGTTCTACATACAGTACCTGTATTGATAGTCCATACTGGTCTGTACTATGGTTCTACATACAGTACCTGTATTGATAGTCCATACTGGTCTTTACTATGGTTCTACATACAGTATCTGTATTGATAGTCCATACTGGTCTTTACTATGGTTCTACATACAGTATCTGTATTGATAGTCCATACTGGTCTTTACTATGGTTCTACATACAGTACCTGTATTGATAGTCCATACTGGTCTTTACTGTGGATCTACATACAGTATCTGTATTGATAGTCCATACTGGTCTTTACTATGGTTCTACATACAGTATCTGTATTGATAGTCCATACTGGTCTTTACTATGGTTCTACATACAGTATCTGTATTGATAGTCCATACTGGTCTTTACTATGGTTCTACATACAGTATCTGTATTGATAGTCCATACTGGTCTTTACTATGGTTCTACATACAGTATCTGTATTGATAGTCCATACCGGTCTTTACTATGGTTCTACATACAGTACCTGTATTGATAGTCCATACTGGTCTTTACTATGGTTCTACATACAGTATCTGTATTGATAGTCCATACTGGTCTTTACTATGGTTCTACATACAGTATCTGTATTGATAGTCCATACTGGTCTTTACTATGGTTCTACATACAGTACCTGTATTGATAGTCCATACTGGTCTTTACTATGGTTCTACATACAGTACCTGTATTGATAGTCCATACTGGTCTTTACTATGGTTCTACATACAGTATCTGTATAGATTTTTTATTATAGTTTTTATTTTACCTTTATTTAACACAACATTAAACAACACTATAAACACAAAGTACAACAATTACATATTACATTAAAAACAGCGCTGTAGAGATCACAATGATGTGTTAGACGTTTCTGATTTGTAAAGAACCTGAGGGCTGCATGATACACTGAATCAAGTGCTCTCAGGGTCGTGGCTGAGGCCTGCATATATATAACATCACTAAAATTTAAAACCGCCAGTAATGTACGTCATACCAGCTCCTTCCTGGCCTCCAGAGAAAAACAAGCCTGATGCCAGTAATGTGCATCATACCAGCTCCTTCCTGGCCTCCAGAGAAAAACAAGCCTGATGCCAGTAATGTGCATCATACCAGCTCCTTCCTGGCCTCCAGAGAACAACAAGCCTGATGCCAGTAATGTACATCATACCAGCTCCTTCCTGGCCTCCAGAGAACAACAAGCCTGATGCCAGTAATGTACATCATACCAGCTCCTTCCTGGCCTGCAGAGAAAAACAAGCCTGATGCCAGTAATGTACATCGTACCAGCTCCTTCCTGGCCTGCAGAGAAAAACAAGCCTGATGCCACTAATGTACATCGTACCAGCTCCTTCCTGGCCTCCAGAGAAAATCAAGCCCGATGCCAGTAATGTACATCATACCAGCTCCTTCCTGGCCTCCAGAGAAAAACAAGCCTCATGCCGGTAATAAAAACCTATTTTCAGCTTGAGCTTCCTGATCAAGTTCTCCACATGAACAGTGAAGCTCAGCTTGTCATCAACCGACTCACCCAAATAGTTGTACACTTTGACTTGCTGTATAGTATGTCCAGCCATTGTAGCAATGACATGATTAGTAACATGCCTGGCATCTGAAATTCAGAACCAGCTTCAAATCATTCAGATTCAGTTGTGTGATGTTAAATGCTCTTTGGGCATTTTCAAAAGATAAAGATAAACTATAAATAAATAAATAAAGACAGACACACTTCTTGTCAAGAGCAGAGTGGATGTCACTTAAAACCGTCCATGTTGCTGAAACAGTGCTGTGTCCAGACCTAAAGTCTGACTGCATCCATGTAAAACCCTCCATGTTGCTGAAACAGTGCTGTGTCCAGACCTAAAGCCTGACTGCATTAAAGAAGTTGTTTTCTCGGAGGCCTTCAGCTGCCTACTAACTAAGGACTCCAGGACCTACTAACTAAGGACTCCAGGACCACCTAACGAAGGACTCCAGGACCTTCTAACTAAGGACTCCAGGACCTACTAACTAAGGACTCCAGGACTTTCTAACTAAGGACTCCAGGACTTTCTAACTAAGGACTCCAGGACCTTCTAACTAAGGACTCCAGGACCTACTAACTAAGGACTCCAGGACCTTCTAACTAAGGACTCCAGGACCTTCTAACTAAGGACTCTAGGACCTTCTAACTAAGGACTCCAGGACTCCAGGACCTTCTAACTAAGGACTCCAGGACCTACTAACTAAGGATTCCAGGACTCCAGGACCTACTAAGGACTCCAGGACTCCAGGACCTTCTAACTAAGGACTCCAGGACCTACTAACTAAGGACTCCAGGACTCCAGGACCTACTAAGGACTCCAGGACCTTTGACAGAACAGACGGTTTTGATACACTTTTGATATGGGTCGATAGTTGTCAAGCAGCGAAGGATCTCCACCTTTCAGGAGAGGCAGTACAAAAGCAGATTTCCATAACTTGGGGATTTCCTGAACATCAAGCGTGAGTTTAGAAATATATGGGGGAGCAATGATGTCAGCAGCAGGTGTAGGAAGCGGGGGTCTAGTTCATCAGGGACAGGGGATTCTGTTCTATCAATTTATTTCAGGGCTTTACACACTTCTGAAACAGAGAAGGATGAGAAGGAGAACCTTGGTGAAGGAGAGCACAGGGTTGTCAGGGATGATAAGGAGAACCTGTTGAAGGAGAGCACAGGGGTGTCAGGGATGAGAAGGAGAACCTGTTGAAGGAGAGCACAGGGGTGTCAGGGATGAGAAGGAGAACCTGTTGAAGGAG
Source organism: Oncorhynchus mykiss (assembly GCF_057628025.1). Classification (NCBI taxonomy): domain Eukaryota; kingdom Metazoa; phylum Chordata; class Actinopteri; order Salmoniformes; family Salmonidae; genus Oncorhynchus; species Oncorhynchus mykiss. The sequence goes on along the minus strand of NC_143025.1, from coordinate 4,932,951 downwards.
AGCACAGGGGTGTCAGGGATGAGAAGGAGAACCTGGTGAAGGAGAGCTCAGGGGTGTCAGGGATGACAAGGTAAATTCATAGGGGGCTCATTTTAGACATTTTGACCTTTTCAAATAAACTGCCTGCATCTATAAAATGCTGATTCAAGGCCTTCAGAATGGAGGTTCTCTCAGTTACTACCTGAGTGTCGACCAACAATGGTTTGGGAAGCTGTGAATCTTCTTTTCACTCCAAACCTTTCACTACTTGTCAGAATGTGGAGTGATTATTTAAATGATCTGAAGTAGATTTCAGGTAGTGGTCTGCTTTCACTTTTCAGATCAAAGCCACACCCATATTTCAGACGTTTAAAAGCCATCCAATCATCTGCTGAACCAGACCCTCTTGCTTTATCCCACATAGCATTTAGTTCCCTTATAATTGTAGTTCGTTCCTCAGTAAACCAGGGATTCGCTCTGCCCTTCATCCTGAATTTATTTAAAGGGGCCTATTGCGTACATCCTGGAAAGCATTGTGGAAGTAAGAAAAGGCTAATTCAACATCAGGGATTAATTCCATTCTATTCCATTTCATTCTGGAAACATCATGTAAAAAACCTGGAATATCAAACAGCTTCTGGTTTCTTTTCGTAATGACACGTGGAGGATGTTTAGGAATTTGACCATCTCTCACACAGGCAATAGCACAGTGATCACTTATGTCATTTGCATAAATACCAGAAGCATTAAAACGATGAGTTTTGGTTAATATCAAATCAATCAAAGAGGATTTCAGAGGAGACTTTATGTTCAACCTCGTTACACTGTTGACAATCTGAGTGAGATTATAGGTATTGTATAGAATTTAGAGTTGATCAGAGCTGGATGTTAACCAGTCCTGATTCAGATCACCCATCAGGACAAACTCAGAGTTGACATGCTGTTGTAGCCGGTGTAACTCTGCGTTGTGTGTGGTTGATAGAGACTATAAACGTGGACTTTGGAGATCAGGTAGTTTTAATCAAGTAGAACTGACTCTCTGCATTCAAAAGGAAATAAAACATTTGTAGAGCACATATGTTCTGAGAATCGTCGCCTCTTTCTACAACAGATGCACAATAGGAGGGACTGGGATCATTCGAGGAGCTAGCCATCGTTCACACATACAATAGCCTGCTAATACCTTAGCTAGCTATTAACCACATGTTGAATTCAGAATGTTGATATCATCCTAAAAAGTACAATTACAAGTGCATCTTAACAAGACAAACCACGTATGAGTAACCTCTAAATATACATCATTATTCATGAACAAAACATTGTGTGTATGACTTTGTACTTAAAAGAATCAAACTTTTCTGAAGACAGAAAAAGCGTGCCTACCTCTCTCAGTGCATCAAAATGATTTGAGCACGAGCACGCCGGGCAAAACGTAAGTACACACTCCCCTTCTCCCAGGATGCAGGCATGCATAACAAATCAACACAACATATTGATATATGAACCAGGTGAAATTCACATAGTACTTTAACAACTGTTACACTGTGATAATCTGAAAATACAATCCAGAGAGCCAACAGTATCAGATGGTCTATAACAACAAGATACAACCATATTTAAACAGGAGTAGATGGTCTATAACAACAAGATACAACCATATTTAAACAGGAGTAGATGGTCTATAACAACAAGATACAACCATATTTAAACAGGAGTAGATGGTCCATAACAACAAGATACAACCATATTTAAACAGGAGTAGATGGTCTATAACAACAAGATACAACCATATTTAAACAGGAGCAGATGGTCCATAACAACAAGATACAACCATATTTAAACAGGAGTAGATGGTCTATAACAACAAGATACAACCATATTTAAACAGGAGCAGATGGTCCATAACAACAAGATACAACCATATTTAAACAGGAGCAGATGGTCCATAACAACAAGATACAACCATATTTAAACAGGAGTAGATGGTCCATAACAACAAGATACAACCATATTTAAACAGGAGTAGATGGTCTATAACAACAAGATACAACCATATTTAAACAGGAGCAGATGGTCCATAACAACAAGATACAACCATATTTAAACAGGAGTAGATGGTCTATAACAACAAGATACAACCATATTTAAACAGGAGCAGATGGTCCATAACAACAAGATACAACCATATTTAAACAGGAGCAGATGGTCCATAACAACAAGATACAACCATATTTAAACAGGAGTAGATGGTCCATAACAACAAGATACAACCATATTTAAACAGGAGCAGATGGTCCATAACAACAAGATACAACCATATTTAAACAGGAGCAGATGGTCCATAACAACAAGATACAACCATATTTAAACAGGAGCAGATGGTCTATAACAACAAGATACAACCATATTTAAACAGGAGCAGATGGTCTATAACAACAAGATACAACCATATTTAAACAGGAGCCAAGGTTAAGGTTCAAACACAGATATTCAACTTGCTGAGGTTGAGTAGAAGTCAGACGGCTGAGATCTTGTGTTTTACGTAAACAGCAACACCACCACCCTTAGATTGACCATCTGCACCAAAAACATTACAACAAACATTACGCCAATATTTTTGTCTTTAATAGATTTTTGTAGCCAGGTTTCAGAAAGCATAAACACATCAGGGTGGGCAGGTTTTATCCATACATCCACATAATCATACTTCAGCAGCAGACTTATTACATCCACATGCAGAAACTTCAGGCCGCTCTGACTACTTCATTGGACAGAATGTCAGGACCTGGGTCAGATTGCACATTTCCAGACCGTAGAAGCAGCAAGATAATGGCCAGTCTAGATGGAGGGTTCCAACATGTGGATTTATAGACAGCACTTGAAGGACAATCCATAGTCACCAGAATCTTTAACGCCACAACATTCAGGAGATGTGGAAAGTCCAGAGACACAGTTCAGTACCAAGAAAACAGTCGTGACATGTCAGAGCAAGAGTCCCATTTCTCCCATGTTGTGTGGGAGAAATGTGGATAGATCTCACGTGCATTTATGGAGCAAGCGTGTGGTTTCTCCCAAAACTCGAGGGAGAAACATCAATATATTTCCTCATTCACAGAGCAGGCGTGTAGGACACCTGTACCAGACTGGGAGACACAGACCAGAGCAGGAGAGGACACCTGTACCAGACTGGGAGAGACAGACCAGAGCAGGAGAGGACACCTGTACCAGACTGGGAGAGACAGACCAGAGCAGGAGAGAACACCTGTACCAGACTGGGAGAGACAGACCAGAGCAGGAGAGGACACCTGTACCAGACTGGGAGAGACAGACCAGAGCAGGAGAGGACACCTGTACCAGACTGGGAGAGACAGACCAGAGCAGGAGAGGACACCTGTACCAGACTGGGAGAGACAGACCAGAGCAGGAGAGGACACCTGTACCAGACTGGGAGAGACAGACCAGAGCAGGAGAGAACACCTGTACCAGACTGGGAGAGACAGACCAGAGCAGGAGAGGACACCTGTACCAGACTGGGAGAGACAGACCAGAGCAGGAGAGGACACCTGTACCAGACTGGGAGAGACAGACCAGAGCAGGAGAGGACACCTGTACCAGACTGGGAGAGACAGACCAGAGCAGGAGAGGACACCTGTACCAGACTGGGAGAGACAGACCAGAGCAGGAGAGGACACCTGTACCAGACTGGGAGAGACAGACCAGAGCAGGAGAGGACACCTGTACCAGACTGGGAGAGACAGACCAGAGCAGGAGAGGACACCTGTACCAGACTGGGAGAGACAGACCAGAGCAGGAGAGGACACCTGTACCAGACTGGGAGAGACAGACCAGAGCAGGAGAGGACACCTGTACCAGACTGGGAGAGACAGACCAGAGCAGGAGAGGACACCTGTACCAGACTGGGAGAGACAGACCAGAGCAGGAGAGGACACCTGTACCAGACTGGGAGAGACAGACCAGAGCAGGAGAGGACACCTGTACCAGACTGGGAGAGACAGACCAGAGCAGGAGAGGACACCTGTACCAGACTGGGAGAGACAGACCAGAGCAGGAGAGGACACCTGTACCAGACTGGGAGAGACAGACCAGAGCAGGAGAGGACACCTGTACCAGACTGGGAGAGACAGACCAGAGCAGGAGAGGACACCTGTACCAGACTGGGAGAGACAGACCAGAGCAGGAGAGGACACCTGTACCAGACTGGGAGAGACAGACCAGAGCAGGAGAGGACACCTGTACCAGACTGGGAGAGACAGACCAGAGCAGGAGAGGACACCTGTACCAGACTGGGAGAGACAGACCAGAGCAGGAGAGGACACCTGTACCAGACTGGGAGAGACAGACCAGAGCAGGAGAGGACACCTGTACCAGACTGGGAGAGACAGACCAGAGCAGGAGAGGACACCTGTACCAGACTGGGAGAGACAGACCAGAGCAGGCGGGGAGTAGTGCAGTAGGTAACAGGGTATGTGAGAGTGTCCAGAGATGAGTCTTTCCTTGGAGCAGGACACAGAGCAGAACTAGGACAGCATCATACTTTCTGCACTACAGAAACTACAGGACCAGTCAAAAGTTGGGACACACCTGATACACCTCATAGACAATCAGGTGAGAACAAATGATAGGATAGTCCCACCTAACCCAAACCAGATGGGATGGTGTATCACTGCAGAATTCTGGTTAAGTGATGCAATGTTCAATAGCATCACACTTAACTCCTCACTTCCCCTTTCAGGTCCATAGGGTTTTTCTGCCCCCTCCTGGAGACCGGAGCACACTGCAGTCCCTTTCAGGTCCATAGTGTTTTACTGCCCCCTGCTGGAGACTGGAACACACTGCAGTCCCTTTCAGGTCCATAGGGTTTAACTACCCCCTGCTGGAGACCGGAGCACACTGCAGTCCCTTTCAGGTCCATAGGGTTTTACTGCCCCCTGCTGGAGACTGGAACACACTTTCCCTTTCAGGTCCATAGGGTTTTACTGCCCCCTGCTGGAGACTGGAGCACACTGCAGTCCCTTTCAGGTCCATAGGGATTTACTGCCCCCTGCTGGAGACTGGAGCACACTGCAGTCGCTTTCTGGTCCATAGGGTTTTACTGCCCCCTGCTGGAGACTGGAGCACACTGCAGTCCCTTTAATGTCTATAGGGTTTTACTGCCCCCTGCTGGAGACTGGAGCACACTGCAGTACCTTTAATGTCCATAGGGTGTTACTGCCCCCTGCTGGAGACTGGAGCACACTGCAGTCCCTTTAATGTCTATAGGGTGTTACTGCCCCCTGCTGTGACGGATCCAACAAATATCCCCAGGTGAAGGCAGGGTCCCATCTCATCCAACACATCAATGACTCTTATAGGAGGGAGGGAGCATTACTCATGTTAAGCTATGGAATGAACTGGACATTTTATGGTGAATTTTAATATAGATTTACTTTAATACAATAATAATTCCTTGAATGTAATTAGTTTGTGTTTTGTAATTCTGTTATTGAAACAGAATAAGTCAGTAATGAGGGAATAAATAAGTCCAGTACAACCATTACCTCTCTCCTCTTTCACATCCCTCTATCATCACTCCCAGGGGGGAGTCCCAATAATCTCTCCTTCCTCCTGAAGGATACATTTTACAAATGTAAAAGCATTGGATTGGTGTTGGATTGGTGACATGGGGTAGAGGGAGTTTACATAAACCAGTAATTTCCTTTAAATCCATGAAGGGAAGTGGACAAGTTCACACTTAGAAAGGAGAGATAATTGTTACACACCCCATGTGTTCTGATAACTACAGGAATGAAACCAGATTGAGGTTGTCTGCTTTCTACACACACACACACACACACACACAGAGAGAGACACACACACACACACACACACTGATACACACACACACACACACAGAGAGAGAGAACATCAGGTGAAGTTGTGGAGATGAGGGAATATGTGATCAGAACCCCTCCAGTCTGGTTAACCACAGTCAGGTCCAGTATGGACTATCAATACAAGTCACCATTCAGAATGTGACCCAGTTCAATGGGTCTGAACAGAACTGGGGGACGTCAGACATCAAGTTGTCTAAACACAACTGGAATATAATTAGTTTGTGATTCATTGTTAATGGATTTTCAATGAGGAACACAGAGGAACAACCCTGACAACACACATAACAAAATAACACTAAAAACAAAGGGGGAGGAAACCACTAAAGTCATGACCATATTGTCATGTTGTAATGACAGGGAGAAACCATCTAACATCTAGAACACTACTTTAGACCTGGTTATAAGAAGCCTAGTGCACTACGCAGGGAATAGGGAGCTATTTGGAACAGAGACACTAACTCCTGGATGAAAATCTCTCTCTCCCTCATCTGTCTGATGTATCTGCCCATTTCCCCTCCCCTCCTCCCTTTTCATTCTATTCTATCAGCCACACCACTAGCTCACCTCCACACAATACATTTACAAGTTAAAGACACACCTTGGAATAAATAACAAAGGAAAACTATTACTAGATGAAGTTGAGTGTTTTTTATTATTTCCCATCACCATAAATCATATTTAATCACTGAACAGTAGCAGACCTAACTTCATCTGTTCCTGACTCTGGATAGTGGATTAAAAAGACCATCAATCTCCAATGATATTAAAGTACTATTCTGAACATTACTGATATACCGAGTGGCAAGTCAAGATATCTGCTGGTTTTATTGTTTGGTCAACAGCACCACCTGCTGGACAGGTTTAATGTTGCTGGACTGAGCAGTATGGGAGGATGAAAGATGACACATTTAGGGCCGGTTTCCTGGACATCTACATTGAACATACTGTTTAGTCCAGGACTAGGATTCATCTGTGTCTGGGAAACCAGACCATATAGTTTAGTAGAAAGTAAGTGATACCAGCTTGTAGTGGGCTGACTAGTCCTGAATTGTCCTTTAGTTCCTGGACCATTTTCCATGCAGCTCCAGGTGACAGAGAACACATCAATTAGGACCGAGCCAACAAGCTGATCAATGATACTGAGGAGAATTACATAGAGACAGAGAACCAACTGAGAAAACATATCAATGGTTCTGAATGACAACCAATATACATCAACACCAGACATCATGATTCAAGGAAATGTACAAGATTAAAACATTGTATTGAATTTTAATTAATAACAAATCAGTTTACAGTTTAACCAGCTCAGCTATAGACTACACCAGCATGACTAGTATCTATGTGGACCCTACTACAGTTTAACCAGCTCAGCTATAGACTACACCAGCATGACTAGTATCTATGTGGACCCTACTACAGTTTAACCAGTTCAGCTATAGACTACACCAGCATGACTAGTATCTATGTGGACCCTACTACAGTTTAACCAGCTCAGCTATAGACTACACCAGCATGACTAGTATCTATGTGGACCCTACTACAGTTTAACCAGCTCAGCTATAGACTACACCAGCATGACTAGTATCTATGTGGACCCTACTACAGTTTAACCAGCTCAGCTATAGACTACACCAGCATGACTAGTATCTATGTGGACCCTACTACAGTTTAACCAGCTCAGCTATAGACTACACCAGCATGACTAGTATCTATGTGGACCCTACTACAGTTTAACCAGCTCAGCTATAGACTACACCAGCATGACTAGTATCTATGTGGACCCTACTACAGTTTAACCAGCTCAGCTATAGACATACCAGCATGACTAGTATCTATGTGGACCCTACTACAGTTTAACCAGCTCAGCTATAGACTACACCAGCATGACTAGTATCTATGTGGACCCTACTACAGTTTAACCAGCTCAGCTATAGACTACACCAGCATGACTAGTATCTATGTGGACCCTACTACAGTTTAACCAGCTCAGCTATAGACTACACCAGCATGACTAGTATCTATGTGGACCCTACTACAGTTTAACCAGCTCAGCAGAACCAGAGAGACCAAACCCAGGATAGAGGGGCTGAGTGAATGTGGTCTGGACTCTGTGGAGGAGGGTCATTGTGTCAGAGACACTGTAGAAGGACAGAGTACCTGCCTTGTGATCCAGGTACACTCCTACTCTGGAGGACTGAGGGCCTGATACTTTAGTCACAACATTATTGTGTCTGAAACAATAATCACCACTAGAGCACACTAATCTCCAGGACTTGTTATTGAATCCAAATACACCATCATTACCTCTCTCTGTTCTGCTGATGTCTTTATATGAGACTGCTGTAATAACACCACCACTCCACTCCACCTCCCAGTAACAGCGTCCAGACAGACCCTCTCTACACAGAACCTGCCTGTAGTTGGTGAATCTGTCTGAATGGTCAGGATATGGTTGGACTTGGTCTGTACAGGTCACCTTTCTGTTCCCTTCAGACAGAGAGAGGCGTGTGTGTGCTGTGTTTGGGTCCAGTGTGAGCTGACAGGAATCTGGGAGAAGAGCAGAGACCAATGAGGGGAGTCAGAACAATAAGTTAAGTCAGATACTGTATCTACCCTGTCTTTGATTAGAGCACAGCAGAGATCAAATCAGAGAAATATGAGGAGTCAGATAGATACCCAGTCTTTGATTAGATCTACTATTGCTATATATTTCTAGAGGGATTGTTAGGAGTGTCAGTAAAAAGAGACTGTTAGTTACTTCACAATAAAGAGACTCACATTGTAACAACTGTTCTCTGGTCTTGGGCTCTGGAGGCAGTACAACATCCACTATATTCACTACAGACACACAAACACATTGACAGAGAGAGGGAATGTTATCATCAGACCATATTCCACATGTATATGACTAGTAGGGAACTTTCAATGGTCTAAAGTTGATGTTCTTATTGTTTTCAACACACCTGTAGTGGAGATCTTGGTCCATTCTCCTTTAAGGAAGTCTTCTAGTTTCTCTCTCAGTTCAGACACAGTCTTACTCACATCTCCAAAGTACTGAAGAGGACGGACAACGATGCTGGGTAAGTCTGAAGATACACTGATACTGGAGAGAGACTGATAACTCTGGAGAGAGAGAGAGAGACTGATAACTCTGGAGAGAGAGAGAGAGAGAGAGAGAGAGAGAGAGAGAGAGAGAGAGAGAGAGAGAGGGACGGACAGAGAGAGAGAGGGGGACGGACAGAGAGAGAGAGAGAGAGAGAGGGACGGACAGAGAGAGAGAGAGAGGGGGATGGACAGAGAGAGAGAGAGAGAGAGGGACGGACAGAGAGAGAGAGAGAGACGGACAGAGAGAGAGGGACGGACAGAGAGAGAGACAGGGACAGAGAGACAGGACAACATAATGATTGAGATGAATAGTTTCACATGAAGTTAATTTCATATCACATGTAACAAGACAGTTTAGTTACCTGGAGGAAATGGATGTGATCCTCTGTGTGTGAGAGCTGCTCCAGCTCAGTGCTTCTCTTCCTCAGCTCAGCTATCTCCTGCTTCAGTTGCTCCAGGAGTCCTTCAGCTTGACTCACTTGAGCCTTCTCTTGGGCTCTGATCAGCTCCTTCACCTCAGAGCTCCTTCTCTCAATGGAGCGGATCAGCTCAGTAAAGATCTGATCACTGTCCTCCACTGCTGACTGTGCAGAGCGCTGGAGAGAGGGAGAGAGAGAGACAGGGACAGAGACAGAGACAGAGACAGAGAGAGAGAGAGAGAGAGAGAGAGAGAGAGAGAGAGAGAGAGAGAGAGAGAGAGAACAGGTCAGGATCAGATGAGCTCCTGCATTTTTCAGCATTTTCTTAAAAAAAGATAGATTAGGAGTTAGATAAACTTGGATTTTTTGTCAGGAACACATACTGGATTCTACCCTCTACAACATAACCCCCACTTCAAATCAAAACTTAAAACCTACAACCTGATTTTGGACGGAATTACGGAATCACCTGGAAGGTTCACAACTACCAAGGATTATTATTCTATACAGCAAATTCTCTGGAAAACAACAGAAACCTGAAAACACCATCCAACCTGGAACTGAGTGAGTAATGTTTAGTCTGAAACTATATTTTATCTCCAAAAGCCAAGAAGAAAAATACACAACATTACTTTATAAGGACTGAATTCTAACATAATTATGCCAAGCTTGATACAGCTTCAACTAGCACTGACGTGTCAAGTGAGAGGTGTCAAAGCCCATTAGCCCAACAATGGCAGGAGAGTCACACAGTCTACCCCAACCAAATGGAGAGGCCTTAGAAGCTCCCTCCCGCTGTTCAGAGGTAATTACAGTACCCTGTGCATGTAAAGAATGATAAAGCAAGAAAAGATTACAAAATGAAGCTCCTTATCGAAAATCATTGAAATGAAGGACAAATTCACCCAGCTGGAGGTAAGGCAGGTGGAGCTGGAACAGCAGGTGATTACACTTCAGTCAGCACAGACCCAGACAACAGTCCAGCACAACAACATCCCCTTAACCAGACCCGGAGAGCTGGAGGTGGACAGAGACATATCTGCACTCTGGACAGTGGTGAGACAACTTCAACAGGAGAAAGAGGAGCAGAACAGAGCATTAGAGGAGAGGATCAGACTGCTGGTGGAGGAGAGGTTGAGGGGGATGGAGGAGAGGGTGAGGGGGACGGAGTGTGACAGAGAACAACCCACTAGAGAGGTGGCCACCACCACAGAGAAGCCAGCAGAACAGCCCACCTCAGCACCTGACAAAAGTCTCAACACCACAGCAGAACAGTCCACACCAGACCCTGACCATAGAGTCGACATCACAGCAGAACAGATAAATGAGGAACCCCAAGCCCAGCGGCTCTCACCCCCTCTGAGCACCCCCCCTGTCAGCCACCCTGATGGCCCTTCTGACAACCCCTCCACACCCACTGAGGACAAACACAAGACACAGATTGTACAACTTATGGACTCAAATGGGAAATATATAGAAGATAAAAAACTTTCTGTCTAAACTCTGGTGTCCAAACACCCAGCGCGCCCTCGACCTTCTGTCTGAGGACCAACTAGGTTCACCCAGCCACATAATAATACACACAGGCACAAACGACCTGAGAGCACAGCAGGAAAGGGTGGCCACAGCACTGAAGGGAGTGATTGAAAAGGCTTCTTCTACTTTCCCCAACGCACAAGTGGTTATCTCCACCCTGCTACCACGAAAATACTTCCACCCTGCCACAATACCTCGGGTAAACGCAAGTATTTCCCGTGACTGTGCCTCAAAACCAAACGTTTTCCTGGCCCACCACTCCACCCTGGACTTGAACAGCCTCTATGACCAGGTCCACCTCTACAAGGCAGCAGTGCCCACCTTTGCCCGGACTCTAAAGGACATCGCCCTCAAACGTATCCCCAACACTTCACACAGGAGCAACAGATCAATAGACACCCTCCCAGACCTGCAGGACCCCCCCTGGACCTACACATAGAGGACCCACGCCAAGAGGAATTACATCCAGACCACAGTACACCCAGACACATCTACACCCCCACCCCAACCAATCAACACCCCCCCACGTCAACCATGCCCACACCCCATTTAGGCCCCCTCAGATCAGACCTATGCCACTCCTGCCCACCCCATGCACCCCACCCCCGCAAAGAGGGCCTCAACATGGAAGCCACACATACGCCCAGGTAGTGAGTGGGCAAACAGTCCCAACCCCCACTCTCACACTCGCCCAAGCCAATGGCATGTACCAGATGCTCAGCAGGCTCTGCTCACACTTACTGGCCTGAGGCCAAACCACAACCAACAACATTGGACACTCTATGGAACAAAAAGCCTTCACTATATCATCCTGGAATATCTAAGGCCTGAGGTCATCAAAGAATAAAGAGCAAAAACATATACATGATCAAATACAGATCTTAGAATCAACTATTAAAGACGACCAGAACCCACTGGATTCTCCAATTACATTGAATGAGTTACAGGACAAAATAAAAACCCTCCAACCCAAAAAGGCTTGTGGTGTTGATGGTATCCTCAATGAAATGATCAAATATACAGACAACAAATTCCAATTGGCTATCCTAAAACTCTTTAACATCATACTTAGCTCTGGCATCTTCCCCAATATTGTGAACCAAGGACTGATCACCCCAATCCACAAAAGTGGAGACAAATTTGACCCCAATAACTACCGTGGAATATGTGTCAACAGTAACCTTGGGAAAATCCTCTGCATTATCATTAACAGCAGACTCGTACACTTCCTCAATGAAAACAATGTACTGAGCAAATGTCAAATTGGCTTTTTACCAAATTACCGTACAACAGACCATGTATTCACCCTGCACACCCTAATTGACAACCAAACAAACCAAAACAGAATTAGGCCGATACCCACTAATTATCAAAATCCAGAAAAGAGCTGTTAAATTCTACAACCACCTAAAAGGAAGCGATTCCCAAACCTTCCACAACAAAGCCATCACCTACAGAGAGATGAACCTGGAGAAGAGTCCCCTAAGCATTCTGGTCCTGGGGCTCTGTTCACAAACACACCCTACAGAGTCCCAGGACAGCAGCACAATTAGACCCAACCAAATCATGATAAAACAAAAAGATAATTACTTGACAGGTTGGAAAGAATTAACAAAAAAACAGAGCAAACTAGAATGCTATTTGGCCCTACAAAGAGAGTACACAGCGGCAGAATACCTGACCACTGTGACTGACCCAAAATTAAGGAAAGCTTTGACTATGTACAGACTCAGTGAGAATAGCCTTGCTATTGAGAAAGGCCGCCGTAGGCAGACATGGCTCTCAAGAGAAGACAGGCTATGTGCTCACTACCCAAAAAAATAGGTGGAAACTGAGCTGCACTTCCTAACCTCCTGCCCAATGTATGACCATATTAGAGAGACATATTTCCCTCAGATTACACAGATCCACAAAGAATTCGAAAAGAAATCCAAATTTGAAAAACTCCCATATCTACTGGGTGAAATTCCACAGTGTGCCATCACAGCAGCAAGATTTGTGACCTGTTGCCACGAGAAAAGGGCAACCAGTGAAGAACAAACACCATTGTAAATACAACCCATATTTATGCTTATTAATTTTATCTTGTGTCCTTTACCATTTGTACATTGTTAAAACACTGTATATACATTTGATATAATATGACATTTGTAATGTCTTTATGTCTTTATTGTTTTGAAACTTCTGTATGTGTAATGTTTACTGTTCATTTTTATTGTTTATTTCACTTTATATATTCACTTTATACATTATCTACCTCACTTGCTTTGGCAATGTTAACACATGTTTCCCATGCCAATAAAGCCCTTGAATTGAATTGAATTGAGAGAGACAGTAGGTTCAGTAGCCTCTCTGCACCTCATTGAGTCAGAACTCTGCCACCCTGCTCTCCAGGTCCACCAGGCCTTGTCCTACCTCCTGGACATATACAGGTACAGAACACCTCTTGGTCCTGCTCTACTCTCCTCCCTCCTGGACATACAGGTACAGAACACCTCTTGGTCCTGCTCTACTCTCCTCCCTCCTGGACAGACAGGTACAGAACACCTCTTGGTCCTGCTCTACTCTCCTCCCTCCTGGACAGACAGGTACAGAACACCTCTTGGTCCTGCTCTACTCTCCTCCCTCCTGGACAGACAGGTACAGAACACCTCTTGGTCCTGCTCTACTCTCCTCCCTCCTGGACAGACAGGTACAGAACACCTCTTGGTCCTGCTCTACTCTCCTCCCTCCTGGACAGACAGGTACAGAACACCAGCCTCTCTTTTCCGGGCAAGAAAGTTTCTGTCCACCAACATCTCTTCTGTTTTGACATCAATACCGTAGTTCTTGGTAAACTCAGTTCAGCATGATGTATCTAGGAAGTTGTTTGAGTTTTATTTTAGTTTTACTATTGAGAGTTCCCTCTATTTGTGCTTTCACTAGATTCATCATTGTCACAGAAAGAGAGTCCCTGTCTTCCTAACATTGATGTGACCACAACAATTCTCCTCAGATACTCCCTTCTCTCTGCAATATCACCAGCATGGTCAGATGTTCAAATCTGAGCAATGTTCCCATGATTGATAGTTTCCTGGTAGCTTTGACACAACACTGTCTCTGTGTGTTTGTGTCATCTCATGTTTGACAAAGATATTATCAAAGATAAACTAAGATTTTTCCCATTTTTGCAGCCATTACTGACAAAATAATCAAATGTAATGTTTTTTACCAAAAACTCTACATGGAAAGCAGAAAGCTGTGATCAATTAAATACAACGTTAACTAGATATTATCTGTGTCATTTATAGCCTGGCACAGATAGTAAAAGTACATTAAATACAACGTTAACTAGATATTATCTGTGTCATTTATAGCCTGGCACAGATAGTAAAACTACATTAAATACAACGTTAACTAGATATTATCTGTGTCATTTATAGCCTGGCACAGATAGTAAAACTACTGTAGCGACCCGCACAGACAGCTGTGTGTTATGTGTTCGGCTAGTAGGTGGTTGTGTTGTACTTACCAGTTCCCAGTGTTCGCGGGGTCCGACATGCCAATCAACCTGCTATCTGCCAATCACAGGAATGCCTGGGATGTTCTGATGCCGGGCATCCTGGTGGTTGGCGGAGTGGCGTGGAGGGGGCGGGGCATTGGAAGTTAAGGTTCAGCCTTTGTTCTCTCTCTTACGTCTGGGCTTCACAAGAGAAGGTCCCGATTGGCTTGTGGGGTATCTTTCATTTATTTGGCGTGAGCTAAGGCCAAAAAGTAGCCTGTGTAAAGTTGCTAATAAACCGTCAATTCGTAACTCAATCCTCTGTCTGGACAATTGTTCCTTTATGATCTAGTCAGGTCATTACACTACATTAAATACAACGTTAACTAGATATCATCACCACATAACTTATGTCGAATTTAAAAGACACCGTTACCGTTAGTAACGTCTGTTACACTGTAACTTACAGGCAGCCTCACATAAAAACCTATTGGTTAACAAAGCTTTGATTATGACCAAAGTCTATAGTAGTGAAAACTCTCTCTCTCTATTCTAACTTACCACACATTCACATCACTGCCTCGACATGAATGTGTCCTGTCAGAGCCGTTTCCTGTCCGTTAACTGTTAACAGTCTCGAGCCACAGCTTAACCAATGAGCTACAAGGAGGACTGACAGTCACGAGCGGTGCAGCAGCCTCTGCAGCAGCAGCCTCCCCCGGGTCCTAGTGCCCGCCCGGTAAGACGGTTAAGATGCGATGGAACGGTTGACGGAAATAAATCACAGAGAAAATATATTGACTGATATATTGAATTGTTTAGGGAAGCTTTAGCTTTGGCTTTAATACATTCTGAAAATACTTGAAAATAAAAATAAAAATAATAGTAGCCCTCCTCAGGAACAACAAAACCCTCACAGAACAACTTCTTCTTCTATGATATAATGGAGGTCCTCAAATCAACATTAAAGGTGCATGGCGCCACCTACTGTTCTGGAGTGTGTTCAATCACGGTTTACACCACTCTAAATCCTCCTACCTAACTCAGTACTTCTGAGAAAATAAAAGAGTCCTACTAACTTCTAATAGACCCTCCCCCATCCTCCAAATCCCTTCCAAGTGTAATGTTTACTGTTCATTTCTGATTGTTTATTTCACTTTTGTTTATTGTCTATTTCACTTGCTTTGGCAATGTAAACATATATCTCCATGCCAATTAAGCCCTATGAATTTAATTCAATTGAGAGAGAGACAGTTCCATTTTAATGTATAGGGGACATGAGTCAGTCATGGTTACTCATGGTTATGTGATGAGGCAGCCCAGTCAGTTACATGAACCAGTCTATTCTCTGAAAGGGGTCAAGACAGCCTGTTCCCAACAGTGGGGTCAGTGGGATTGGATAGGGGCCCCTCGCTCTCTCTCTCTCTGACTGGAGGAGAGAAGTGAAATGGTGTGTCTCCTCTGGTCAACAATACTCACCTTGAAAGACTCCACAGCCTGTTGGAGCTCCTTCAGCTCCTTCTCTCTCTCCTGGAATCTCTGCTGGACCTTCTGCTGAATCATCCCCAGCTGCCTCTGTGGAGAATCACTCTTCAATGCGCTATCACGCTTTATTAGTCCAGTAGATCAATAGTATAGTAATGTGACATATGACCCACAGAGAGGAAGGTCTACAATCCTGAGGAAGTCCCTTTACAACATGATATTATGTTGCTATGTGAATGATTATAGTTTTTATGGTAGGCCTACATGTATCAAGGGGTTGAGACTGAACTTTGGACTCATAAAAGGCCATTCAGAATGATAATAGTGTTTGACTTTATAAAATGGTGATACATTTGTAACAAACTCAATATACTCAAGGTTTGTGTTCATATTTGTGGATCCATTTCATATTGTATATAATATAATGATCTCATATTCAAACAGATTTAGTTCCTACTGTATCTTTAATTCCTTGTTTATCAGACAGTCACCAACAAGTTGTTCTGGTCTTACCTGTTTCTCAGTCCTCTCTGCTGCAGCTGACACTGTATCATGGCCTTTATGTTCATCCATCACACACAGCAGACAGATACACTGCTGATCGGTACGACAGTAAACCTCCAGCAGTTTGTCATGATGAGAGCAGATCTTCTCCTGTAGTTGTGCCGTGGCTTTGACCAGCTTGTGCTTCTTGAAAGCAGGAGATTCATAGTGAGGTTGGAGGTGAGTCTCACAGTAAGAGGCCAGACACGCCAGACAGGACATGAGGGCTTTCTGCTTTCTGGTCCCAGTGCAGACATCACACACCACATCTCCAGGTCCAGCATAGCACAGAGCAGGAGGGGGAGCAGCCTGGAGTCCTGTCTTCCTCAGTTTCTCCACCAGCTCAGCCAACATGTTATTTTTCCTCAGATTAGGCCTTGGAGTGAGGGTCTCTCTGCACTGAGGACAGCTATAGACCCCTTTCAGAACATCCTGATCCCAGCAGCCCTCAATACAGATTCTACAGTAACTGTGTCCACAGATAGTAGTGACCGGCTCCTTCAGTAGATCCAGACAGACAGAACAACAGAACTGGTCCTGGTCCAGCAGAACTCCCTGTTGAGCCATTTGGACGGTTGTTCACTCTCACACAGACAGTCGACACAGAGACTCAGATCAGTTTCGTTTCCTCAGAAGAGAGTTTGTGGGAAGGGGAGGGACTTCCTGGTTCTGCCAGAGGGCTGGGGTTGGAGGGAGGGAAGGAGGGAGCGAGAGAGGGAGGGGTTAGAGGGAGGGAGGGAGAGAGGGAGGGGTTAGAGGGAGGGAGGGAGAGAGGGAGGGCGAGAGGGAGGGGTTAGAGGGAGGGAAGGAGGGAGGGAGGGAGGGAGAGAGGGAGGGGTTAGAGGAAGGGAGAGAGAGAGAAAACTGCAGGCAAAGTTGAGAAGGCCTTAGTTTCTAGGTTAGGACCCTTAATATAGAATAAATTAAATAGAGTGGTTAGAATATATAAAGGGTAACAGTTTCTATGAAGATTCTACGAACCAGTAATAAGGCTACTGTCATGGAAAGTGGTACAGGAAATATAAAGGAAGGATTTATACATCTATGATATACTGTATGTAATGATATGTCTTCTAGATGGTGTTCTATACTGTATGTAATGATATGTCTTCTAGATGGTGTTCTATACTGTATGTAATGATATGTCTTCTAGATGGTGTTCTATACTGTATGTAATGATATGTCTCTGTCTTCTAGATGGTGTTCTATACTGTATGTAATGATATGTCTCTGTCTTCTAGATGGTGTTCTATGCTGTATGTAATGATATGTCTCTGTCTTCTAGGTGGTGTTCTATACTGTATGTAATGATATGTCTCTGTCTTCTAGATGGTGTTCTATACTGTATGTAATGATATGTCTTCTAGATGGTGTTCTATACTGTATGTAATGATATGTCTTCTAGATGGTGTTCTATACTGTATGTAATGATATGTCTCTGTCTTCTAGATGGTGTTCTATACTGTATGTAATGATATGTCTCTGTCTTCTAGATGGTGTTCTATACTGTATGTAATGATATGTCTTCTAGATGGTGTTCTATACTGTATGTAATGATATGTCTTCTAGATGGTGTTCTATACTGTATGTAATGATATGTCTCTGTCTTCTAGATGGTGTTCTATACTGTATGTAATGATATGTCTCTGTCTTCTAGATGGTGTTCTATGCTGTATGTAATGATATGTCTCTGTCTTCTAGGTGGTGTTCTATACTGTATGTAATGATATGTCTCTGTCTTCTAGATGGTGTTCTATACTGTATGTAATGATATGTCTTCTAGATGGTGTTCTATACTGTATGTAATGATATGTCTTCTAGATGGTGTTCTATACTGTATGTAATGATATGTCTCTGTCTTCTAGATGGTGTTCTATACTGTATGTAATGATATGTCTCTGTCTTCTAGATGGTGTTCTATACTGTATGTAATGATATGTCTCTGTCTTCTAGATGGTGTTCTATACTGTATGTAATGATATGTCTTCTAGATGGTGTTCTATACTGTATGTAATGATATGTCTTCTAGATGGTGTTCTATACTGTATGTAATGATATGTCTCTGTCTTCTAGATGGTGGTCTATACTGTATGTAATGATATGTCTCTGTCTTCTAGATGGTGTTCTATACTGTATGTAATGATATGTCTTCTAGATGGTGTTCTATACTGTATGTAATGATATGTCTCTGTCTTCTAGATGATGTTCTATACTGTATGTAATGATATGTCTCTGTCTTCTAGATGGTGTTCTATACTGTATGTAATGATATGTCTTCTAGATGGTGTTCTATACTGTATGTAATGATATGTCTTCTAGATGGTGTTCTATACTGTATTTAATGATATGTCTTCTAGATGGTGTTCTATACTGTATGTAAGGATATATCTCTGTCTTCTAGATGGTGTTCTATACTGTATGTAATGATATGTCTCTGTCTTCTAGATGGTGTTCTATACTGTATGTAATGATATGTCTCTGTCTTCTAGATGGTGTTCTATACTGTATGTAATGATATGTCTTCTAGATGGTATTCTATACTGTATGTAATGATATGTCTTCTAGATGGTGTTCTATACTGTATGTAATGATATTTCTTCTAGATGGTGTTCTATACTGTATGTAATGATATGTCTTCTAGATGGTGTTCTATACTGTATGTAATGATATGTCTTCTAGATGGTGTTCTATACTGTATGTAATGATATATCTCTGTCTTCTAGATGGTGTTCTATACTGTATGTAATGGTATGTCTTCTAGGAAGTGTTCTATACTGTATGTAATGATATGTCTCTGTCTTCTAGATGGTGTTCTATACTGTATGTAATGATATGTCTCTGTCTTCTAGATGGTGTTCTATACTGTATGTAATGATATGTCTTCTAGATGGTGTTCTATACTATATGTAATGATATGTCTCTGTCTTCTAGATAGTGTTCAACCGTTCGCTGCCTGCACCCGACGCCCGACTAGCATCACCACCCTGGATGGTTCCGACCTAGAATATGTGGACATCTATAAGTGCCTAGGTGTCTGGCTAGACTGTAAACTCTCCTTCCAGACTCATATCAAACATCTCCAATCCAAAATCAAATAGCCCACCCAATTTACCTACCTCATCCCCATACTGTTTTTATTTATTTACTTTTCTGCTCTTTTGCACACAAGTATCTCTACCTGTACATGACCATCTGATCATTTATCGCTCCAGTGTTAATCTGCTAAATTGTAATTATTTGCCTACCTCCTCATGGCTTTTGCACACAATGTATATAGACTCTCTTTTTTCTACTGTGTTATTGACTTGTTAATTGTTTACTCTATGTGTAACTCTGTGTTGTCTGTTCACACTGCTATGGACCTGTTGGATCGGAGGTTGAGGGCTAGAACCATTTCCCCCAGAAATGTCTGGGAACTTGCAGGTACAGTGCCTTGCGAAAGTATTCGGCCCCCTTGAACTTTGCGACCTTTTGCCACATTTCAGGCTTCAAACATAAAGATATAAAACTGTATTTTTTTTGTGAAGAATCAACAACAAGTGGGACACAATCATGAAGTGGAACGACATTTATTGGATATTTCAAACTTTTTTAACAAATCAAAAACTGAAAAATTGGGCGTGCAAAATTATGCAGCCTGTTGTAATGAGACGGTCAGGTAGAGAAGACCAGACACTCCTGTATCAGACCCACCAGGGCAGCCTGTTGTAATGAGACGGTCAGGTAGAGAAGCCCAGACACTCCTGTATCAGACCCACCAGGGCAGCCTGTTGTAATGAGACGGTCAGGTAGAGAAGCCCAGACACTCCTGTATCAGACCCACCAGGGCAGCCTGTTGTAATGAGACGGTCAGGTAGAGAAGCCCAGACACTCCTGTATCAGACCCACCAGGGCAGCCTGTTGTAATGAGACGGTCAGGTAGAGAAGCCCAGACACTCCTGTGTCAGACCTACCAGGGCAGCCTGTTGTAATGAGACAGTCAGGTAGAGAAGCCCAGACACTCCTGTGTCAGACCCACCAGGGCAGCCTGTTGTAATGAGACGGTCAGGTAGAGAAGCCCAGACACTCCTGTATCAGACCCACCAGGGCAGCCTGTTGTAATGAGACGGTCAGGTAGAGAAGCCCAGACACTCCTGTATCAGACCCACCAGGGCAGCCTGTTGTAATGAGACGGTCAGGTAGAGAAGCCCAGACACTCCTGTATCAGACCCACCAGGGCAGCCTGTTGTAATGAGACGGTCAGGTAGAGAAGCCCAGACACTCCTGTATCAGACCCATCAGGGCAGCCTGTTGTAATGAGACGGTCAGGTAGAGAAGCCCAGACACTCCTGTATCAGACCCACCAGGGCAGCCTGTTGTAATGAGACCGTCAGGTAGAGAAGCCCAGACACTCCTGTATCAGACCCACCAGGGCAGCCTGTTGTAATGAGACGGTCAGGTAGAGAAGCCCAGACACTCCTGTATCAGACCCACCAGGGCAGCCTGTTGTAATGAGACGGTCAGGTAGAGAAGCCCAGACACTCCTGTATCAGACCCACCAGGGCAGCCTGTTGTAATGAGACGGTCAGGTAGAGAAGCCCAGACACTCCTGTATCAGACCCACCAGGGCAGCCTGTTGTAATGAGACGGTCAGGTAGAGAAGCCCAGACACTCCTGTATCAGACCCACCAGGCCAGCCTGTTGTAATGAGACGGTCAGGTAGAGAAGCCCAGACACTCCTGTATCAGACCCACCAGGGCAGCCTGTTGTGATGAGACGGTCAGGTAGAGAAGCGCAGACACTCCTGTGTCAGACCCGTCGTGAAGAAAGCACAACAGCACCTCTTCAACCTCAGGAGGATGATGAAATGTGGCTTGGCACATAATACCCTCTCAAACTTTTACAGATGCACCATCGAGAGCATCCTGTCGGGCTGTATCAGCGCCTAGTATGGGAACTGCACCGCCCACAACCACAAGGCTCCCCAGAGGGTGGTCAGCCCAACACATCACCGGGGGCACTCTGCCTGCCCTCCAGGACATCTACACCACCCGGTATTACAGGCAGAACAAGAAGATCATCAAGGACCTCAGCCACCCGAGACACGACCTGTTTACCCTGCTACCATCTAGAAGATCATCAAGGACCTCAGCCACCCGAGCCACAGCCTGTTCACCCTGCTACTTCTGGAAGATCATCAAGGACCTCAGCCACCATCCAGAAGGTAAGGTCAGTACAGGTGCTTCAAAGCTGGGACCGAGAGACTAAAAAACAGCTTCTATCTCAAGGCCATCATACTGTTAACTGTCACTAGATGGCTACCACCCGGTTACTCTACCCTGTCCTGAACTTTAGTCACTAGACGGCTACCACCCGGTTACTCTACCCTGTCCTGAACTTTAGTCACTGTCACTAGACGGCTACCACCTGGTTAATCTACCCTGTCCTGAACTTTAGTCACTGTCACTAGACGGCTACCACACGGTTACTCTACCCTGTCATGAACTTTAGTCACTAGACGGCTACCACCCGGTTACTCTACCCTGTCCTGAACTTTAGTCACTAGACGACTACCACCCGGTTACTCTACCCTGTCCTGAACTTTAGTCACTGTCACTAGACGGCCATCACCCGGTTACTCTACCCTGTCCTGAACTTTAGTCACTAGAAGACTACCACCCGGTTACTCTACCCTGTCCTGAACTTTAGTCACTAGATGGCTACCACCCGGTTACTCTACCCTGTCCTGAACTTTAGCCACTAGACGGCCACCACCCGGTTACTCTACCCTGTCCTGAACTTTAGTCACTAGACGGCTACCACCCGGTTACTCTACCCTGTCCTGAACTTTAGTCACTAGACGGCTACCACCCGGTTACTCTACCCTGTCCTGAACTTTAGTCACTAGAAGACTACCACCCGGTGACTCTACCCTGTCCTGAACTTTAGTCACTAGACGGCTACCACCCGGTTACTCTACCCTGTCCTGAACTTTAGTCTCTAGACGACTACCACCCGGTTACTCAACCCTGTCCTGAACTTTAGTCTCTGTCACTAGACGGCTACCACCCGGTTACTCTACCCTGTCCTGAACTTTAGTCACTGTCACTAGACGGCTACCACCCGGTTACTCTACCCTGTCCTGAACTTTAGTCACTAGACGGCTATCACCCGGTTACTCTACCCTGTCCTGAACTTTAGTCACTAGAAGACTACCACCCGGTTACTCTACCCTGTCCTGAACTTTAGTCACTAGACGGCTACCACCCGGTTACTCTACCCTGTCCTGAACTTTAGCCACTAGACGGCCACCACCCGGTTACTCTACCCTGTCCTGAACTTTAGTCACTAGACGGCTACCACACGGTTACTCTACCCTGTCCTGAACTTTAGTCACTAGACGGCTACCACCCGGTTACTCTACCCTGTCCTGAACTTTAGTCACTAGAAGACTACCACCCGGTGACTCTACCCTGTCCTGAACTTTAGTCACTAGACGGCTACCACCCGGTTACTCTACCCTGTCCTGAACTTTAGTCTCTAGACGACTACCACCCGGTTACTCAACCCTGTCCTGAACTTTAGTCTCTGTCACTAGACGGCTACCACCCGGTTACTCTACCCTGTCCTGAACTTTAGTCACTAGACGGCTACCACCCGGTTATTCTACCCTGCACCTTAGAGGCTGCTGCCCTGTGTTCATAGTCATGGAATCACTGGTCACTTTAATAATGTTTACTGTTTTACCCACGTCATATGTATATACTGTATTCTAGTCAAGGCCTGTCCTATTTAACTACTACTGTCCACTTCATATGTATATACTGTATTCTAGTCAAGGCCTGTCCTATATAACTACTACTGTCCACTTCATATGTATATACTGTATTCTAGTCAAGGCCTGTCCTATTTAACTACTACTGTCCACTTCATATGTATATACTGTATTCTAGTCAAGGCCTGTCTTATTTAACTACTACTGTCCACTTCATATGTATATACTGTATTCTAGTCAAGGCCTGTCTTATTTAACTACTACTGTCCACTTCATATGTATATACTGTATTCTAGTCAAGGCCTGTCCTATTTAACTACTACTGTCCTCTTCATATGTATATACTGTATTCTAGTCATGGTTCATCCTATTTAACTACTACTGTCCACTTCATATGTATATACTGTATTCTAGTCAAGGCCTGTCCTATTTAACTACTACTGTCCACTTCATATGTATATACTGTATTCTAGTCAAGGCCTGTCCTATTTAACTACTTCTGTCCACTTCATATGTATATACTGTATTCTAGTCAAGGCCTGTCCTATTTAACTACTACTGTCCACTTCATATGTATATACTGTATTCTAGTCAAATTGTCTATGCATCACATCACAGTAAACAGTATATATATCTATATCTATCAATGCTTGTCCTAATATTTTCTTTTACTTTTTAGATTTGCCCTCTGTGAGCCAGGAACACAAGCATTGTTAGATATTGCTGCCCTGTTGGAGCTAGAAACACAAGCATTGTTCGATATTACTGCCCTGTTGGAGCCAGGAACACAAGCATTGTTAGATATTACTGAACTGTTGGAGCTAGAAACACAAGCATTCTTAGATATTACTGCACTGTTGGAGCTAGAAACACAAGCATTGTTAGATATTACTGCCCTGTTGGAGCTAGAAACACAAGCATTGTTAGATATTACTGCCCTGTTGGAGCTAGAAACACAAGCATTGTTAGATATTACTGCCCTGTTGGAGCTAGAAACACAAGCATTGTTAGATATTACTGCACTGTTGGAGCCAGGAACACAAGCATTGTTAGACATTACTGCCCTGTTGGAGCTAGAAACACAAGCATTGTTAGATATTACTGCCCTGTTGGAGCCAGAAACACAAGCATTGTTAGATATTACTGCCCTGTTGGAGCTAGAAACACAAGCATTGTTAGATATTACTGCCCTGTTGGAGCTAGAAACACAAGCAATGTTAGATATTACTGCCCTGTTGGAGCTAGAAACACAAGCATTGTTAGATATTACTGCACTGTTGGAGCCAGGAACACAAGCATTGTTAGACATTACTGCCCTGTTGGTGCTAGAAACACAAGCATTGTTAGATATTACTGCCCTGTTGGAGCTAGAAACACAAGCATTGTTAGACATTACTGCCCTGTTGGAGCTAGAAACACAAGCATTTCACTACAACCGCGATAACATCTGATAAATATGTGATAATAATTCTCAATCTGCGTTGTCTAAGAACAGTCCTTATCTGTGGTACTGTATATTAACTATATACCACACCTCCTCAGTCCTTATCTGTGGTCCTGTATATTAACTATATACCACACCTCCTCAGTCCTTATCTGTGGTACTGTATATTAACTATATACCACACCTCCTCAGTCCTTATCAGTGGTACTGTATATTAACTATATACCACACCTCCTCAGTCCTTATCTGTGGTACTGTATATTAACTATATACCACACCTCCTCAGTCCTTATCTGTGGTACTGTATATTAACTATATACCACACCTCCTCAGTCCTTATCTGTGGTACTGTATATTAACTATATACCACACCTCCTCAGTCCTTATCTGTGGTACTGTATATTAACTATATACCACACCTCCTCAGTCCTTATCAGTGGTCCTGTATATTAACTATATACCACACCTCCTCAGTCCTTATCTGTGGTACTGTATATTAACTATATACCACACCTCCTCAGTCCTTATCTGTGGTACTGTATATTAACTATATACCACACCTCCTCAGTCCTTATCTGTGGTACTGTATGTTAACTATATACCACACCTCCTCAGTCCTTATCTGTGGTACTGTATATTAACTATATACCACACCTCCTCAGTCCTTATCTGTGGTACTGTATATTAACTATATACCACACCTCCTCAGTCCTTATTGATTAATTACAACAATAAGGCATTATAAAGGTCATTAAAATAATGATACATACGTACTTCATAGAAACTGTTGCCCTTCATATATTCTAACAACTCACATTTTAAGATTCATTATGTCATTTGTTCCATGTTAAGGGCTCTAACCTTGGAACTAAACTATTTGTCTCCCTCTTGCTGTTGCTTGCAGTTCCTCTCTCTCTTCCTCCATTCCTCTAACCCCTCCCTCCTTCTAACCCCACCCCTCTGGCAGAACCAGGAAGTCCCTCCCCTTCCCACAAACTCTCTTCTGTGTAAACGAAACTGATCTGAGTCTCTCTGTCGTCTGCCTGTGTTCGAGTGAACAACCGTCCAAATGGCTCAACAGGGAGATCTGCTGGACCAGGACCAGTTCTGTTGTTCTGTCTGTCTGGATCTACTGAAGGAGCCGGTGGCTATTCCCTGTGGACACAGTTACTGTAGGAGCTGTATTGAGGGCTGCTGGGATCAGGATGATCTGAAAGGGGTCTATAGCTGTCCTCAGTGCAGAGTGACCTTCACTCCAAGGCCTAATCTGAGGAAAAATAACATGTTGGCTGAGCTTGTGGAGAAACTGAGGAAGACAGGACTCCAGGCTGCTCCCCCTCCTGCTCTGTGCTATGCTGGACCTGGAGATGTGGCGTGTGATTTCTGCACTGGGACCAGAAAGCAGAAAGCCCTCATGTCCTGTCTGGCGTGTCTGGCCTCTTACTGTGAGACTCACCTCCAACCTCACTATGAATCTCCTGCTTTCAAGAAGCACAAGCTGGTCAAGGCCATGGCACAACTACAGGAGAAGATCTGCTCTCATCATGACAAACTGCTGGAGGTTTACTGTCGTACCGATCAGCAGTGTATCTGTCTGCTGTGTGCGATGGATGAACATAAAGGCCATGATACAGTGTCAGCTGCAGCAGAGAGGACTGAGAAACAGGTAAGACCAGAACAACTTGTTGGTGGCTGTCTGATAAACAAAGAATTAAAGATACAGTAGGAACTAAATCTGTTTGAATATGAGATCATTATATTATATACAATATGAAATGGATCCACAATTATGAACACAAACCTTGAGTATATAGATATGTTAACCCAGATTCTCCAAATGTATCACCATTTTCTAAAGTCAAACACTATTATCATTCTGAATGGCCTTTTATGAGTCCAAAGTTCAGTCTCAACCCCTTGATACATGTAGGCCTACCATAAAAACTATAATGATTCACATAGCAACATAATATCATATTGTAAAGGGACTTCCTCAGGATTGTAGACCTTCCTCTCTATGGGTCCTATGTCACATTACTATACTATTGATCTACTGGACTAATAAAGCTTGATAGCTCATTGAAGAGTGATTCTCCACAGAGGCAGCTGGGGATGAGTCAGCAGAAGGTCCAGCAGAGATTCCAGGAGAGAGAGAAGAAGCTGAAGGAGCTCCAACAGGCTGTGGAGTCTCTCAAGGTGAGTATTGTTGACCAGAGGAGACACACCATTTCACTTCTCTCCTCCAGTCAGAGAGAGAGAGAGAGAGGGGGGCCCCTATCCAATCCCACTGACCCCACTGTTGGGAACAGGCTGTCTGGACCCCTTTCAGAGAATAGACTGGTTCATGTAACCAACTGGGCTGCCTCATCACATAACCATGAGTAACCATGACGACTCATGTCCCCTATACATTAACATGGAGCTGTCTCTCTCTCTCTCAATTCAATTCAAAGGTCTTTATTGGCATGGGAAACATATCTTTACTATGCCAAAGCAAGTGAAATAATAATGAACAGTAAACATTGAACAACATTTATTTTCAAAAGAATAGAGACATTTCAAATGTTATAATTCAAGTGCAAACAGAGTGAGTCGTGCCCCAGACTGAGTCCTGGAGGTGAAATGGAAATGAATGAGGGAGAGTTCAGTGAGGTAGAAGGTGTGGAGAAGAGTTCAGAACCAGAGAAGAATTTGGTCATATGAGATTTGACTTCAGAAGAGTTCCAGGGGGTGTTGAGTGGTGGTGTCCCGTCCTCCCAGGTCGTTGTCATGGTGATGGAGCAGATAGGGTCAAAGTAGTGGAATGTGGTAGTGGGGTTTTAATGAGTGTAGGTTAGTTGTCATGGTGATGGAGCAGATAGGGTCAAAGTAGTGGAATGTGGTAGTGGGTTTTTAATGAGTGTAGGGTTAGTTGTCATGGTGATGGAGCAGATAGGGTCAAAGTAGTGGAATGGGTTAGTGGGTTTTTAATGAGTGTAGGGTTAGTTGTCATGGTGATGGAGCAGATAGGGTCAAAGTAGTGGAATGTGGTAGTGGGGTTTTAATGAGTGTAGGGTTAGTTGTCATGGTGATGGAGCAGATAGGGTCAAAGTAGTGGAATGTGGTAGTGGGGTTTTAATGAGTGTAGGTTAGTTGTCATGGTGATGGAGCAGATAGGGTCAAAGTAGTGGAATGTGGTAGTGGGGTTTTAATGAGTGTAGGTTAGTTGTCATGGTGATGGAGCAGATAGGGTCAAAGTAGTGGAATGTGGTAGTGGGGTTTTAATGAGTGTAGGTTAGTTGTCATGGTGATGGAGCAGATAGGGTCAAAGTAGTGGAATGTGGTAGTGGGGTTTTAATGAGTGTAGGTTAGTTGTCATGGTGATGGAGCAGATAGGGTCAAAGTAGTGGAATGGGGTAGTGGGGTTTTAATGAGTGTAGGTTAGTTGTCATGGTGATGGAGCAGATAGGGTCAAAGTAGTGGAATGTGGTAGTGGGGTTTTAATGAGTGTAGGTTAGTTGTCATGGTGATGGAGCAGATAGGGTCAAAGTAGTGGAATGTGGTAGTGGGGTTTTAATGAGTGTAGGTTAGTTGTCATGGTGATGGAGCAGATAGGGTCAAAGTAGTGGAATGGGGTAGTGGGGTTTTAATGAGTGTAGGTTAGTTGTCATGGTGATGGAGCAGATAGGGTCAAAGTAGTGGAATGTGGTAGTGGGGTTTTAATGAGTGTAGGTTAGTTGTCATGGTGATGGAGCAGATAGGGTCAAAGTAGTGGAATGGGGTAGTGGGGTTTTAATGAGTGTAGGGTTAGTTGTCATGGTGATGGAGCAGATAGGGTCAAAGTAGTGGAATGGGTTAGTGGGGTTTTAATGAGTGTAGGGTTAGTTGTCATGGTGATGGAGCAGATAGGGTCAAAGTAGTGGAATGTGGTAGTGGGTTTTAATGAGTGTAGGGTTAGTTGTCATGGTGATGGAGCAAATAGGGTCAAAGTAGTGGAATGTGGTAGTGGGGTTTTAATGAGTGTAGGGTTAGTCACATGCGCTGAATACAACAGGTGTTTTTACCTCACAGTGAAATGCTGAATACAACAGGTGTTTTTACCTCACAGTGAAATACTGAATACAACAGGTGTTTTTACCTGACAGTGAAATACTGAATACAACAGGTGTTTTTACCTGACAGTGAAATGCTGAATACAACAGGTGTTTTTACCTGACAGTGAAATACTGAATACAACAGGTGTTTTTACCTGACAGTGAAATACTGAATACAACAGGTGTTTTTACCTGACAGTGAAATACTGAATACAACAGGTGTTTTTACCTGACAGTGAAATACTGAATACAACAGGTGTTTTTACCTGACAGTGAAATGCTGAATACAACAGGTGTTTTTACCTGACAGTGAAATGCTGAATACAACAGGTGTTTTTACCTCACAGTGAAATACTGAATACAACAGGTGTTTTTACCTTACAGTGAAATACTGAATACAACAGGTGTTTTTACCTCACAGTGAAATACTGAATACAACAGGTGTTTTTACCTTACAGTGAAATACTGAATACAACAGGTGTTTTTACCTCACAGTGAAATACTGAATACAACAGGTGTTTTTACCTGACAGTGAAATACTGAATACAACAGGTGTTTTTACCTGACAGTGAAATACTGAATACAACAGGTGTTTTTACCTGACAGTGAAATGCTGAATACAACAGGTGTTTTTACCTGACAGTGAAATGCTGAATACAACAGGTGTTTTTACCTCACAGTGAAATGCTGAATACAACAGGTGTTTTTACCTCACAGTGAAATGCTGAATACAACAGGTGTTTTTACCTGACAGTGAAATGCTGAATACAACAGGTGTTTTTACCTCACAGTGAAATGCTGAATACAACAGGTGTTTTTACCTTACAGTGAAATACTGAATACAACAGGTGTTTTTACCTGGCAGTGAAATACTGAATACAACAGGTGTTTTTACCTGACAGTGAAATGCTGAATACAACAGGTGTTTTTACCTCACAGTGAAATGCTGAATACAACAGGTGTTTTTACCTTACAGTGAAATGCTGAATACAACAGGTGTTTTTACCTCACAGTGAAATGTTTACTTACGAGATCCTAACTAACAAAAAAATATATATGGATAAGAATAAGAATTAAAAGTAACAAGTAATTAAAGAGCTGCAGTAACAATAGTGAGACTAAAATCAGACTATATACAGGTGGGAACCGGTACAGAGTCAATGCACGGGGTCATAGGTTAGTTGAGGTAATATCAAGACTTGTATGTGTTGTGATATTGTTATAAGGATGTTGAAGAGAGGGAAAGATTGAAGTGTCATTGGGGTTGGACAGGGTTGGGAGAGTTTGGAAGGAATTTGGGGGATGGGGAGGGTCTATTAGAAGTTAAGTTAGTAGGACTCTTTTATTTTCTCAGAAGTACTGAGTTAGGTAGGAGGATTTAGAGTGATGTAAACCCTGATTGAACACACTCCAGAACAGTAGGTGGCGCCATGCACTTTTAAAGGTGGTTTGAGGACCTCCATTAGATCATAGAAGAAGAAGTTGGTCTGTAAGGGTTTTGTTGTTCCTGAGGAGGGCTACTATTCTTTTCTATTTTGGTTTTCAAGTATTTTCAGAATGTATTAAAGCCAAAGCTAAAGCTTCCCTAAACAATTCAATATATCAGTCAATATATTTTCTCTGTGATTTATTTTCTCTCCGTTCCATCGCATCTTAACCGTCTTACCGGGCGGGCACTAGGACCCGGGGGAGGCTGCTGCTGCAGAGGCTGCTGCACCGCTCGTGACTGTCAGTC